>NC_136484.1:41675512-41690512 GCF_053919585.1 Euprymna scolopes
CAGATATGAGGGGAAAACAAATGAACACATATCCAAGAAAATGGCAGAAACACTAGAGGATGACCTCCAATCCGTAGTGGAATGGGGACAAAAATGGTTGGTCTCATTCAATGCTGCTAAGACTAAGCTTGTTTCCTTCAATAACTACAAGAAACCTTCTCTACCACCAATAGCAATGGCCAAGAACACATTGCCTGAAAGTACTTCTTTTAAACTCCTCGGCCTAACGTTTACAGGGAATATGAACTGGAATAGATACATTGAGAGCATTGCCAAGGCTGCTGCAAGGAAGGTTGGCTCCCTCTACCGTGCTAGAAAACTACTTACGCCTGCCAGTATTCTATACCTCTATAAGGCAACAATTCACCCATGTATGGAGTACTATTGTCACATCTGGGCTGGTGCATCTGCTGCTTGTCTCTCGCTCCTGGACAGGGTTCAAAAAAGAGTCGCCAACCTGATAGGTCCTGAACTGTCATCTAGGCTTCAACCTCTTTCCCATCGACGAGATGTTGCATCCCTCTGCCTGTTCTACAAATACTTTAATGGTGAATGCTCTGACGAACTGCAAACACTTGTACCTCCCCGACGTAACTACCCCCGGAAAACCCGACAAGCTACTAAGTCTCATCCCTTTACAGTAGATATCCCTAGGTGCAAGAAAGCCTTTTACTCCAATAGTTTCTTCCCCAGAACTGCGGGTCTTTGGAACTCCCTTCCGGGATTCTGCTTTCCCAACTGCAATGATATGCAAAAGTTCAAGTGTAATGTTAACAAACATCTTTCTACTCTTCTCCCTTCATAATGACCCCGCAAATTAATTCCCTAATAGTAGCCCCCTACTTCAAAGTGGCACTGTGCCTTGTTTGGGGTGAAAATTGAATAAAAAACAAACAAAAAAAAAAAAACATATATATATACATATATATATATATACATATATATATACATATACATATATATATATAGACATATATACATATACGTATATATATACATATATATATATACATATATATATACATATATATATATACATATATATACACACATATATATATATATAGACATATATACATATACGTATATATATACATATATATACACATATATATATACATATATATATACATTTATATACATACATATACATATATATATATACATATATACATATACGTATATATATACATATATATACACATATATATATACATATATATATACATTTATATACATACATATACATATATATATATACATATATATATACATACATATACACATACATATATATATACAAAGATATATATACACATATATATATATATATATATATATATATATATATATATATATACATATACATACATATGCATATATACATATACATATACATACATATGCATATATATATACAAAGATATATATATACATACATATATACATATATATACGTACATATATATACGTACATATATATACATATATACATATATATATACATATATATACATATATATATAAGATAAATGACCTCAAGAAAGATATACTATAACATGTTTAAATGGGGGAGAGGAAAATAATGCAACTAACTCAGTGTTTGAGAGGTAAAAGAAGACTTTAATGAAATATTGGAATATGTATCTCATATAGAGATCAATATATGCATGTATCTCATATAGAGATTAATATATGTATGTATCTCATATAGAGATCAAGTGTTAACTCCTTGGAAAAGAACCCTTGGCTTCTGAGAACTTTAACCGAAGTAAAATGAAAACAAAAAATCCAACGAGATTTATATCCTGACAGTGTCTGGGAAAATTAAGGAAACCAAAAACTCTTGCTCCTAATCTTTAATCTCATATTATTTTTTTTTATCTAAATTTTTTACTTTCGATGAGTATTAATGAGTTACTTTCCATGAGTATCAATATAATTATAAAGAAAATAAAGGAAAATTTTTTCTTTGGTAAAATTTTCTTTAGAAAATATAAAAATAAAAGAGATTTCTCACGAAATTCCAAATTAGTTGATTTCTGAGAAACAGTATTTTTCTTTGGCAGACAAAATTTTTTTTTTTTTCTATAACTTTTAATTCTAGTTTCTCTTTTGTTAATAACGCATGGTTAATGTTGTGAGACCGAAACTTACCAGTACTATATTACGATGCGAGTGAACACTCTCAGAAAGCAGTATCTATGCACAAATTTATGTTTAGTTGATCATTCACAACTAAATATTTTTGTTTACTAGCCAAATAGAAAAGTTACTAGCCAGACTCATGTGATTTTTGGAATATGACATCTTAGTTTCATGACGAGTATGTACATCATAAAGATTTTTCTGTATTTTTTTTTTATAAGTGTAATTCTAAATATACAACAATTTTATGTTGATACTTGAAGGTATCACATTCTAATTTCTTCAGATATGTTTTTAAACAGCCTTTGTTAAAAAAAAAAAAAAAAATATATTGTTCTATTAAACTTTTATTGTTTAAATAATTTAACTTTGTTTTATTAAAAAAAAAGTTGAAAAGATTTTTCACTCAGCAGTGAGCCTTGGAAGATTGCCAGTGAAAGAACTACAATCGCCAAAAGATAAGCGTTTCATTATTTCTAGTGGCCACTATGAAAAATCACTTTCAAATGCAACTGTTTCACTCGCAATGTAGATCCCTGCTAATGCCGTAGAATCAGCAGGAGTACTAGTAGGGCACAGTGCGTACGACTACTCATATTTGACACCACTGGATAGTAAGCTCTGCTTATCCTTTATCCTATCCTTGTAACCTTTTTGGTTAATATATCTTTCTTACACCTAATGCGTGTTCCCACTCTTGGGTCCATATCAGTTAGTTAAAAAGAAACACCAAACAATACCCCCTCCCATGTAGAATCAGTCCACTGTAAATAAATAAATAAAGTAAATAAAGAAGAAAAGGAATAGTATTAGTAGCAGAAGCAGCTCGCGAGGTGCAAGAGTAAAATATGAAATAAATAAATAACATAAATAAAGAAACTAAGGAGACTGAACGTACCTGCAATGTACTACAAGTGGGCCAGTCTCAGGATTATTGTCTGCATGAATGCGGGTCATAAAGTTCACCAATCCTGTCGGGGTTGGAGGTACCCCATGATCGGACCAAGATGTGAAATGGAACTGCTCCAGTTTTCGTACTGGTAGGTCACTCTAAAAATAAAAAATAAATCATGACATAAAAATTTAGAAAACAAATCATAAAATAAAAATTTTAAATGAAAATAATAAAATAAAAGTTTTAAATGAAAATAATAAATAAAAGATTTAAATAAAATAATAAAATAAAAATTGGAATTAAAATAATAAAATAAAAATTTAAAATAAAAATAACAAAAATTTACTAAAATGCAAATTTTATATAAAAATAAAAATGTTTTAAAATAAAATAATAAAATTAAAATTTTTAAATAAAATAATAAAATAAAAATTTTTAAATGAAAATAATAAAATAAAAGTTTTAAATGAAAATAATAAATAAAAGATTTAAATGAAATAATAAAATAAAAATTTCAAATAAAAATAACAAAAATTTCTAAAATACAAATTTCATATAAAAATAAAATAAAAGTTTTAAAATAAAATAATAAAATAAAAATTTCAAATAAAAATAACAAAAATTTCTAAAATACAAATTTCATATAAAAATAAAATAAAAATTTTGAAATAAAATAATAAAATAAAAATTTTGAAATAAAATAATAAAATAACAATTTTAAGTAAAACAATAAAATAAAAAAATTAAATAAAATAATAATAAAAATTTGAAATTAATATAATAAAATAAAAATTTGAAATAAAAGTAACAAAAATGTACTAAAATACAAATTTTATATAAAAATAAAATAAAAATTTTAAAACAAATATTTTCAACAGCAGCAAAAACTAAAAGCCAAAATCATTAAAGCAAGAATCACAATGCCACCATTCAGTCTCAACAGAGAGTAGACACCCTTGTAAGGGTAGTTGCACATGTAATTTTGAGGCAAGGGTTGCACAATCGCCAACCACCAATTTCCTGAATCGGCACTGCTTGGGTTTGTTGACAAGGAGAGGCCCAAGACTGACTGGAAACAATGCCGAGATAACCGGAGAGCACACACAGCCCCTGGAATTCCCAAATGGTCACCCATTTTATTACTCACCAGGGTCAACGTTGCTTAACTTCGGTGATCTGACGGGAACCGGTGTGTAAACGTGAGGATGCCGTATGAGAATGCATGCATAAATAAAAGCAAACTTATTAAATGGTTGATATTTATGAAATTTTATTATGTATTTACATTTTTTCCATTATCTCTGTTAGTGTTAGATGTTCACTATATTTCTACAATTGTATTATTTATATTATTCGCACTGCTATTCTCTCCTTACTTGTTATTTTCGCAGCGTTTCTACCAATGTAACTGCGTTAATAGATTTTTGTTCCAAGTAGATTACCTTGTTGCTTATATTTTTTCCCAATTATTTATGTACATGTTATTATTTCAGAATCTGAAAGATAATATAATTAGTACATTTTTCACAATGTGAAAGACGATATAATTTGTCGTTTTTAAAGTACTCTCAGAATAACAGTCAAGCAACATCAAAGCTCACATGAGCCATGAAAGCAAATAACCTGGAAATCCAAGACTCGAGTTTAACCCTCATTTGGTCTCATCAGTTGAACACATCCGAACTCGGAATTCGAGACCCGAGTTCGGATGTGTCCAAGTGATAAGCTCAAATGAGGGCGAAACTCGAGTCTTGGATTTCCGGGTTGTTGGCTTTTATGGTCTGTGTGAGCTGCGACGTTATTTGACTGTAAAAATGATTATATAGAAATTTTTTTTTTTTAATTTTCTTCACAATTTCGTCCGTATTGATCTGATGATTTATTAAATTTATGTGTAACTTTTATTCGCCATCATTTTAGTTCTATACACACACACACACACACACACACACACACACACACACACACACACACACACACACACACACACACACACGCACATATATATATATTAGTGATGGGACGATTCCACTATTTTTCCAGATTCTGATACAATTACTGATTCCGATTCTTTATAAATCTCTAAATATTTTAACATAAAAATGTTATTTTGTCTTGATTACTGTAAAAACACATCTGAAATGTCTCTATATTTTCTCAAACGTAAAAACACACTTGTGAGGGATGATCTAGAGATTTTACTCTTACTGGAAGTTTAAATCAATAAATATTTATTATTTTATTATTACTACAAGCAGTGGAAGATAGTTCTTAAACCAAAATTAAATAAAAAACAATAATTTAAGAATCGACTGTGATAGGCTAAATTTTTTCTGATTCACATACTGATACCCCAAAATCTCTGATTTTTCTGATTCCGATTCATCGTCCCAACACTAATATATATATATATACATATATATATATACACACACACACATCTATATATATATATATATATATATATATATATATATATATTTATATATATATATATATATAGAGAGAGAGAGAGGGGGGGTGAAATGAATATTAGAGAAACTACTTTTTAAGAAAATTGTGTAATCCATTTAAGTATCAGTTATGAAAAACTACCAAAAAAGCATTTTCGTTAAAAACAACTACAAAATAATTTAAAAACGACAAATTTCACCACATATTTCACCACATATTTTATAAAACACTCATAAAAATATATATTTTGTTAGTTTTTATCATTTTCATAACTAAATCAAATATCAGCTTAAGAATGAAAACTTTCCCCAAAACTGTTTTTCCAAAGATACATTTTTATACATTCTCATATCACGTATATATATATATATATATATATATATATATATATATATATATATATATATATATATATATATATATATATATATATATATATTAGTGATGGGACGATTCCACTATTTTCCCAGAATTCGATACAATTACCGATTCCGATTCTTTATAAATCTCTAAATATTTTACCATAAAAATGTTATTTTGTCCCGATTACCGATTACCGTAAAAACACATCTGAAAAAACCGATTAACGCAATGAACCGAAACATACATTTGCTAGAAAAATTCAGGTTTCCTTTTCTTTGTAAAAAGTAAAAGATATGAATAACTACCTACCCAGCGATTGTAGACACTAATTTGAATTTACAATTTACAACAAACTGTGTAAATGTCTAATACAATTGGTGCTATCAGTCTGGATATAATCGATGAGATCAGGTTTTCGTTTTTTTTTTTTGCTTTTTTTTTTTTTATTTTGCAAATGACACATAAATAAATAACTGGCTTAGATATAACTTGAAAAATACGACCGACATATATTAAATCTAAAATTAAAAGAAATATATACATTGTGTGTAGGTGTGCGTGTATCTGCATGTGTGTAAGACAAAGAGAAGATATTAGCATTTAAGAAATGTTATCAAAAACAAAACAACTCAAAAAAGTTTAATCGATTTTATAACCAGCGTTTCGGGCAATTTTTGTAGAAATATTTTTTAAAGTATGACAAAACTTACATTTTACGAAGGATCCATATTTTTATAAATAACTCGTTTTTAAACAATTGCAAATATGTGAAAAAATATGACGTAATCATAAGAGGATTAGGGCGACATGAAAATATAAAAACATGAAGATGCAAATTTTTCAGTTGAAAAATAATTCCTGTCGAAAAATGATTTTACACTTATTTTTAAATTGGATCGGACAATATTCTCCTGTGGGGAAGGTATCACGGTATCAAGCTGAGAATTTTTAAAAAGTTATCTATTGGCTCGTTTAACTGACAGTTTTAGCAATGAGACCTTCCACACGACATAGCGATCCACTTCAACACTAAGTGATGAGATAGCGGGTTTGGAGAATTCCTTTTAAACCTTAAAACTTGCATCTCTACATTGCTTTGCAAAATATAGTTTTTTTTTTACCAATTGTCATAGAATTTTAACTATAGAATGGTATCATAATTATCAAAAAGCCTACAAATTTCCATGTAGTTTCGTCTCATAAAACGAAAGACATGAGCATTTCAATATTCAATTTGGCTACGAGTATATATATATATATATATATATATATATATATATATATATATATATATATATATAATAGATAGATAGATAGATAGATAGATATACCACCTTTTTGGCAATTTTCGAAAGTTTCAATTCTCAGCGACTATTGATCAGAATTTTACAAAGAAAGGCTCGTTGGAAAGCTAATGACCACAATTGTGTAGTGGTCTATGTGACATTTACCCTTAAGGTCGCACATTAAGAGGATCATCCATCATCCAGAGGCTATTTTTGGCATTTTTTTAAGAGTCATAAAATGTTTCAATCATAGTCATTTGCTTCCCTGGTTTTGCATATGAATTACAAAATATCTTATATTTCGCCAAAAGCTCTGGCTTAGATGGAGGGGAGACTAAAACTTACTACTATGGTTTCAAATGATCTGAAATAACAGCAAAAGGAGACTTCATTCCTAATATTACTCATATGTTATATTTCCCCTCTTTGGTTTTTTTTTTTTTTTTTTTTACATAGGCATCACCACATAATCAAGGCCCAGAGGCCACTCAAGGATAAGGGTTAAAGAGTGTACAGTAGAAATTGGACAATATAGTAATCATTAGTAATGAAAATTTGGTAAATTTGATAACTTATATGGAACGGCTCATCAAGAACTTATTTACTTTAGACTTGAACACAACCATATTGTAGTCAGCCGGAAAGCAGGAAAACGGAAGACAATTCCACAGGCGTGCAGTTCTAAGAAAGAAGCTTTGTTCATGGAATCTACGTTTAGGTTTAGGCACAGATAAAGAGTGAGGGGAATTATTGATAGTGTTTACAGCTAGACGAGTGTTTCTTGTGAAAGTTTGGCGAGGGGGGACCATAGACTGAAGCTCAGTCGAACACTTTCCATGAAAATAAGGATACATCAGAGACAAACTCACAACATCTCTTCTGTGAGATAGAGGTTGCAAGGAGGAGAAAAGGACATCTCCTACGAGGTTACGAAGTCTATTTTGAACTCTATCAAGGCAGGACAAGTCTTTTCTAGCAGCTCCTGCCCAGATGTGGCAACAGTATTCCATCCTTGGATGTACCTGGCTCTCATATAGATAGAGAATAGCATCAGCAGTGAGATATCTACCGGATCGATAGAAAGATCCCACCATTTTTCCAGCGGCCTTGGCAACAGATTTTTATGTACGTGTTCCATTTAAGATCAGGAGTAATGGTCAAGCCCAGAAGCTTGTCAAAACTTAAGGCCTCCTGAAGACGAGAGCCATTCATTTCAATTGATGCCAAATGTGGATTAGAATGTTGATGATGTAAAGAGAGAAGCTTGGTTTTAGATGCATTAAAAGTAACCAACCACTCCTTTCTCCATTGTACTACGTGCTCAAGTTTCATACATAAAGTAAATTTCACAGTCTACAATACTGGAAATATTCAAAATCGTTCCCTATTTCCAAAAGAGGGGAGATAAAGCATATGAGAAATCTTTGGAATCAAGTCTCCCCTTGCTTTTATTTCAGATCATTTGAAATCATAGCAGCAACTTTTAGTCTTCCTGCTATCAAGGCCGGAGGTTTTGGGGAAATTATATATATATATTTCAAAACCACACAAAAAAGCTGCTGTTAGCTAATATATATATATATATATATATATATATATATATATATATATATATATATAGTAATTTATAAAATATATATGGCGATTAAGCTACACTGAATATTAGGCGTTTCATCCACTCTAGGATTCTTCAGGCTTATGCGCATAAGCCTGACGAATCCTAGAGTGGATGAAACGCCGAATATTCAGTGTAGCTTAATCGCCATATATATTTTATAAATTACTAACTAGCTCTACCTACATATTGAGCACTTTTGAAGTAAATACTTAAAGTTTATGCATAAATCTATACTTTCGTATATTAATTTTATGTGAGTAAATGAAGTAGTTTATATATATATATATATAAGATAGATGGAGAGAGAGAGAGAGAGAGAGAGACAGACAGACAGACAGAGAGATAATAAACAAACTGCTTTAAAATATGCATTTAGAGGCAAATAAAAAGAATTTTATTTTATTTCTTCTAATTAATTTTAGATTTAAAATCTTTCGCCTAAAAAATAGTTCTTAAGTTTTAATCTTTTTCCTCGGAAGTGGAAGTAATATTATCGAGATCGCACTGGCTGGTGCTACTCCTGCACGTAAAAACTCTCTAATTTTTTCTATTTGTTTTAAGTTTTGATTTAATAAATTATCCGAAATCAAAATTAAAGAATTATTTCTCTTACGAAGGATTTTAAATCCAAAATTAATTAGAAAAAAAAGTCTTTTTATTTGCATCTGAAAGAGTGTTATAAAGCAGTTTAGTCTATTTAGTCTATGTTTTCCACTTTTTTAAGATGCTTATAAGATACACACACACACACACTATATATATATATATATATATATATTAAATGGTAAGTAATAAAAACCTGAAAAAAGTGCTCAGTACTATTGTACATATTTACTATGCCTCCCCACGGGACAGAGTTAGACACCAGAGTCGTTTTTTAACGTGGAGAAAAGGTACAAAAATAAAAAATTGTCTCAGTCATGAAGGACTGATCCTCCACCGAAAACGAACCAAAAATGGAAGTGCAGCATCTGAAGAACAGATACTACACTTTGATCTTGGCTAAAAGGCTCAGTACTATTGTAACTAAGCAGATAAAAACGGTAATATATATATATATATATATATATTATTTTTGGAGTATAATTATAATTTACCTAATCTATCTATCTCTCTCTCTCTCTCTCTCTTATATATATATATATATATATATATATATATATATATAAACATATATATTAGTTTTATAATATAATTTTAATTGTATTTTAAAAATAATACATATGCCGCTCCCCATTTGGGGGTACCAAATTGGTCAAATAGAAAATTATTCCCAACTCGCATGCACTTTAGTGTAATTAATTCCAAAAAGTATTGCCAAAACAAAAACAATATATATATATATATATATATATATATATATATATATATATATATATATATATATATATATATATATATATATGAGATTCCTGTCCGGAAAATACAAAAGAATATGCAGAAAAATAAATGGAAAAATGAAACTACTTCAAAGAAATATAGAAGAGAAATCCAAATAGAAAACACATTGATAGACATTGGTGACTAGAAATAATATTTTGGGATATAATTTCTGGTATTTTGGTTTTCGTTTTTCAAGGAATAGTATATAAAATTGTGTACCTCCCCCAATGTATTCCTAGTTCTGAGAATGACTTATGTGAAAAAATATTTTAATTATTCTAATTAGCCATAAATTATAATTACTCGATGCCTCCGTTCAGTCTCAAGAGACAATGGACACCCCCTGTAAGGGTAGCTGTGCGTGTAATTGTAAGGCAAGCGTTGTACAATCCCCCAAACACACACTTTCTGAATTGAGTCTGCTTAAGTCCAGTAGCAAAAAGGACACAAGATGGCTGGAAACAATGCCAAGATAAGTGGAAAGCACATACAGCGCCTAGACTTCCCAAATGGTTACCCATTTAAGTACTGACCAGGCATAATGTTGTTTAACTTCGGTGATCTAATGGAAACCAGTGAATCAACGTGATTATGCTGCACAAATTATAACTGAGCACAGCAATTACTCGGCGGATGGCAACGATCAGGCTGGTTTTGGTGCTGTTGGAGGTCATGTTGTGATGTTCTTGATGCATGACCAAATGGAGTAGTCCAGTGGGTTCAGGTCGGGAGGCGGAAGGAGACCAGTGAGCGAAGGTTACAAAGCCGTGGCACTCCTTTTGAAGACCGGCATGGGTCTCTTTGGACTTGTGGGCTGGTGCCGAGTCCTGCTGCCAGACACAGGGGCTGCTAGCGGCCACCTGACTGCACTAGAAGATCACCACACTCTTCAACACATTCAGATACACTTTGGTGTTGACTTTCAAGCCGACTTCCAAGATGTGAGGTGGCATGATGTGGCCCTTTCTTGAAACCATACCAAAGACCATAACTGTGGCCGGAAACTTTTTTTTCATCACCCCGGACACGTTCTTATAATTCCTGGAAATCAAGTGATGCGTTTTGAGGGCACTGGCAATGGTCCTGTTGGCATAACTTGGATCGGTAGAAAGCAGGAGTTGTACAGCGGTGCATTTCCGATCTCTCATTGTGTAACTTTCAGACATGATAGAAGGCGCTTACTGTTTTTGGGATTTGTACACAACTGGTCAACTAGTAGATGGTCTGCAACCGATTGACTAGCCTTAATTTACACCTTCACCACTTCTGGTTTGGCGATGGATGCAACGGCGGAGACGTTAATTTTTTTTTTTTTCACATTCTTTTCCTCCTTCGCAGTACAGGTTCGAGCCTGCCTGCCTGTCTGTCTACTACCAATCTTTTGAAATTTTTTGCTCAACATACATCTCCAAACACCCGGGAAACGCCGGGCACCGAGGCTATATATTATAAAATTGTAATTTCAAAAATAAAAAAACATAACCATATGACTTACGTGCATCAGCTTGAATCGAAACAGAAATAAAAACTTATAATATATATATATATGTATATATATATATATATATATGTATATATATATATATATATGTATATATATATATGTATATATATATACATATATATATGTATATATATATACATATATATATATATATATATAAACTTCAGTTCCTTCAGCTATAATCGAAACTGAAAGCAAAACTTATGAAGAATTCTTGACAAAATTATTTATAAAAGAATAGATTACATAGTTAAATTATTTATAAAAAAAAACATCAGATTTACAGATTTTACTTAAGTTTAAACCAACTTCAATGTTTGAATCTTGTTACTGTTTAAATATATGTTGACTTCAAATTGAATATCCTTTATGGATATGGATATATATATATATATATATATATATATATATATATATATATATATATATCCATATATATATATATATATATATATATTCAGAAAGTTTAAATAAGTCATCGGTATCGTCGATTTACAACCTGAGAATAGGGCACCGCCTTAGGTCCCCATATCAAACTCTCTTCAGCCATTCTATCTCATCTACTTACGAGTAATTAATCTTTTCCATATTTGTTGCCTCACCATGTTTTGGACAACTAATCCTTCTTGGTTAGGATTGAGACGGCTCCCTTCAGACAATGCTCACTGTGCCATGGATCCCGAAATGATGAGACAACAACTATGAAAGGCAGTAATTACTGGGGAAAAGTTACAAGACTCAACATTCCTATACCGTTGCAGTTAATCACCTAAAGAAGGACAGAGGATGAGTTAGTCCAAACGTGATAAAACAACAAAAATTATGGAGGTGAGAATAGAATAGCCGTGTGCAAAATGAGTTTCAAAATTCACAAGAACCAGTTTATTTTTTGATGAGTGAATCGAACCTTATAAATATATCAAACTATTTTCTATTCTTATATATATATATATATATATATATATATATATATATATATATATATATATATATATTCTTTCTCTATATATATTCTTTCTCTATATATATTCTATATATAGATATATTCTATATATATATATTCTCTATATATATATATATTCTATATATATATTATATATATATATAGAATATATATATATATATATATATATATATATATATATATATATATATATATGTATATATACAGTGATGATCATATTTATTGGCACGGTAAAATAAAAGTTAAATTTTGTCTAATAAATTCTAAAAAAGGGATTAAATTAAAGAAAATAACAAAGTATATTTTGTATTTTTAACTGGCCTTTCCGATGCAGCAATCGGATTTTAGAAAAAATAAATAACAAAGGAACAACAAACATAATTGCAAAAAACCCTTGTTCAAAATTATTGGCACGGCTTTGTTTTTCTTTTAGTATCAGTATAATATCAATCAATTTCCGGTTTACGTGCTTTCTGAACTTTTTTATAGCCATATTATGCTTGTTTAACGCTAATTCAGTGAATAATTTTTTTCAGATAATTTTTAGATAGCGATTTATTTAAACTATTATAAGTGACTAAATTATAATTTTCAATCGCCATGGTTAAAACTAAGGAACACAGCGAAGACGTCAGGAAGCTTGTTGTAGCATGCCATACCAATGGGGAGGGCTATGATAAGATTTCAAAGAAGCTAAACCTTCCCAAATCCACTGTTAGAGCCATAATAAACAAGTTCAAATCGCAAGGCCACGTTATGAGTTTAGAGGGTAGAGGGAGAAAAAGGATTCTTTCCCCAAGAGATGAACGGAAAATTGTTCGACAAGTAAAACAAAACCCAAGGATCTCTGTTGGGGAGATTGTTGATGAACAGAGCACCTCTGGAGTGAATGTATCTCGACATACAGTTGGTAGAGTTTTGAAGAGAGCTGGTTTAAAAGCATGTCGTCCGAGAAAGACTCCCTTATTGAAGCCTATGCACCTGAAAGCAAGGCTAGCCTTTGCAAAACGTCATATTGATAAAGATGTTGCATTCTGGAAACGTGTTCTATGGACTGACGAAACGAAAATAGAGTTATTTGGCCATAATAAAGTGTCTTATATTTACAGAAAATCTGGCGAAACTTTCCTGCCTAAGAACACCATACCCACAGTGAAGCACGGTGGAGGCAGTTTGATGTTTTGGGGATCCTTTGCTGCCTCTGGACCAGGGCGACTTGTTAAGGTCACAGGGAGCATAAAAAAGGAAGATTATGTTAAAATATTGGATGAAAACCTGAAAGACTCTGCTAAAGAGCTCTCACTTGGTCGTCGTTGGTGGTTCATGCAAGATAATGACCCAAAGCATTCGGCTAAACTGACTAAGAAATGGCTTGAGGACAATCATATTAATGTTTTGGAGTGGCCATCACAAAGCCCAGACCTTAATCCAATTGAAAATTTATGGAGAACATTAAAATTGAGGGTAATGCAAAGGAAGCCTAAGAATCTTATTCAATTGGAGGATTATTGTCAGGAAGAGTGGGCTAAAATTACTACTGAAGAGTGCAACAACTTGGTTGTAAACTAGGAAAAGCTACTGAGGAAGGTAATCAAGGCCAAAGGCTATACAATTGATTATTAAATAAATCGTGCCAATAATTTTGAACAAGGATTTTTTGCCATTATGTTTGTTGTTCCTTTGTTATTTATTTTTTCTAAAATCCGATTGCTGCATCGGAAAGGCCAGTAAAAAATACATAATATACTTTGTTATTTTCTTTAATTTAATCCCTTTTTTAGAATTTATTAGACAAAATTTAACTTTTATTTTACCGTGCCAATAAATATGATCATCACTGTATATTCTATATATATATATGTATATATATATATATTCTATATATATATATATATGTATATATATATATTCTATATATATATATATATGTATATATATATTCTATATATATATATGTATATATATATTCTATATATATATATATATATATATATATATATATATATATATATTCTATACCTATATATATTCTATATATATATATTATATATATATATTCTATATATATATATGTATGTATATATATATTCTATATATATATATATATTCTATATATATATTATATATATATATATATTCTATATATATATATATATTCTATATATATATTATATATATATATATTCTATATATATATATGTTCTATATGTATATATATATTCTATATATATATATATATTCTATATATATATATATTCTATATATATATTATATATATATATTCTATATATATATTCTATATATATACTATATATATATATATTCGATATATATATATACTCTATATATATATATTCTATATATATATATATATATTCTATATAT
>NC_136484.1:41695512-41730512 GCF_053919585.1 Euprymna scolopes
ATATATATATATACATATAAATGTGTATATATGTATGTATGTATATGTATATACATATATGTATATATACATATACACACACATATATATACAATCACATGCATATATGAATATACATATATACATATACACACACATACATATATACACACATGTACGGACATATACATATACATACATACACACACATATACATGCACACACACATATACATACACACACATGCATATATATATATATATATATATATATATATATATATATATATATATATATATATATATATATATAAGCAGAGTAAAAAGGAAATTGAAAAGTTGCTTAAGAATAATGTTTTATATATTTGTGTCATCAATGTTCCATATATTGCGCAGTTAAATTGGATATAATATGTTTCTATAATTTGTTACACGGCATCTTCAAATCATTAATATCATCAAGGAAAACGAAATACGATGTTAATACTCAAACACGTTTTCGATTTCCTCTTCATTTATGTTCTAACTGTTTTCTAAACTTATCAATAGGATAACATGTATTAGCAATAGAATAGAAAATACATATAAAAATACAATTTCAAAATCACAAGACAGCTGCTTTTAACTAATATATATATATATATATATAATATGTAAATATATATATTACATTTATATTATATATATTATATATATTACATATATAAAGATATTACATATATATTATATATATATTACATATATATTATATATATTACATATATAAAGATATTACATATATATTATATATATATTACATATATATTATATATATTACATATATGTTATATATATATATATATATATATATATTTTCTTAGTTTTTAATCTATCATTCTGACGTTTCCTCTTAGAGGGTCAGACGATAAGACCTTAGGGAAAATTTTAATTCCACCTGCCCATTTCTTGTTTTTTTTTGTATTTAAATTAAATTATGTTTCCTCTGAAATTTCTCCTTCCATTCTGCTGTACCAAAAATTTACTTATATATATATATATATATATATATATATATATACACGTGACAAAAAAATCCTTTATTTTACCGCTCATTTCTTTATTTGACTGTTTATTTCTTTCAACATGTTAAAATGTTCAATTTTTGACACATCCTGTTTAGTAGCGCAGAAACAATCATGTAATTATTATGTCAGTTTTTGAGTACTTTCTGCCCCACTGACTAGAAGAATAAGACAAAAAGAAAAATTAATTTGAGAATGATTACTTAAATCCCAAAAAACTCCGAAGAGTAGTTGCATTGTTTTTATGATATTTGCACCAGCTTTGATGGTTTTGCCCTACAAAACAGGTGCTGTGAAAAGGTGAACATTTTAACACGCTGAAAGAAATAAAGAGTAAAATGAACAACATCTTAGAATTTGGTGGACAGACTTTTTCTCATTTATGCCCAGTAGTTATATTTAACATACATCGACCTTCGTAAATAAAAGAATTGGTATAAATAATAGGGTGAAATATAATTCAATAAGCATATATATATATATATATATATATATATATATATATATATATATATATATATATATATTATGGCAGGAGAGTTTAGTTTCCTAGAAATACATTCCAATGAAACAAAATGCGTCTACCAAAAAGTACTCAATGAGTAAACAGAGCAGGTATATTAAATTTATTTATACAAACATTGATGGCTACATATGTGCATACATGTTTCTGTAATCACCCCTGCTGGGGAGATTACGTCTTCAGGCCAATAATTACTATCGAAAACTGATATTTCAAGACACGAAAACATTTCCTGATTATATATATTTAAATTATATATATATATATATATATATATATATATATATATATATATATATATATATATATATATATATCTGTTTATTAAACAAACATGTGCATACATGCTTCAATATCAATTCATTTTTTGGTCTGATGAAGTGTTGTCCCAGAATTGGGACTCCACTGAAACAGCTATGCACATTTGTAACCAATAATGTTTGCATAATAAACAGACAGTATATCAGCCCTGTCCTGCATTGGGTACTCTTTAATAATCACGTGAGTTTCTTGGATATACATTTAGGAAACCAAACTATACAACCGGTATGTGTATATATATATATATATATATATATATATATATATATATATATATAACTACTAAATTAATTTACTCACATAAAATTAATATACGAAAGTATAGATTTACGCGTAAGCTTTAAGTATTTACTTCAAAAGTGCTCAATATGTAGGTAGAGCCTTTGTCCGATAAATGTATTCTCATTGGCGGATAGGAAGGGCGCGGTGGACACTAGTAAGCTGATTGGTTAACTAAAATTTCAATAGAAGAGGAGCATATAAAAACGACAAACAACCATAGAAATCGCGCATAAGCCTGAAGAATCCTAAAGTGGATGAAACGCGGAATATCCAGTGTAGCTTAATCGCCATATACATTTCATGACTTACTATATATATATATATATATATATATAGGCGGCAAGAATCTTATCTTAACGTCGTTATATGGTGTTCTCATTTAATCTAGTGATATGGACACTCTCCAGTGGAGATTTTGTGACTGAACAGGCCTATTTAGGGACAGCACTGCTCACCCGTCATATGGGAAGCTGCTAGAAAAGGTGCACTAAAAAGTGCCTATCAGTACCAAGCGGCTAACAGTGATGCACTATGGCAGGAACACCAGAAAAAAAAAAGATTTATAGGAAGTCGGATGAAACTGAACTTAAGTTATTGGAATGTCAGAACTCTTCTTGTGAACGTCCAGAGCGGCGAACGGTACCTGTTACAAATGAGTTACAATGATTAAACATTGATGTAGCAGTTTTGCCTGAAACACGTTTATCAGGTGAGGACCAATCAAGTCAGGTTTTTATTTTTTATTTTGGAAAGGTAAACAAGAAGGCGTAAAGCAGGCTGGTAGCGTCGGTTTTGTGATCAGATCCACTCTTGTTGATAAGATTGAGGAGCCAACTAGAACCACTGATCATCTCACGAAGCTCAGTCCTTCGAGGATGTGGTTGATGCTTGTCAATTCTGTCGGTGTATGCACCAACTATGGCATCCACAGAAGAAAGCATCATGTCCTTTTATAAGACTCTTCGAAGCACCACTGCAGCTGTACCAATTGAGGAGAAGCTGATTATCCTCGGTGATTTCAACGCACAAATTGGTCAGGAACATGACATATGGATGCACTTGGTCGCTATGGTATCGTCCAAGTTAACAGCAATGGTTTACTTCTACTGCAGATTTGTTCAGAATTTGATTTTTTTTTGTGTCCAATACATTTTTCCATCAAAAGCAAAAGCATCAAGTCATATAGACACACCCACCATCAAAGCACGTGATCGACTTTGTACTAACATGTAAAAGTGACATAAGAGACACGTGCAATGTGGATGTCTTATCTAATACTGATTGTAACAACAATGAGATGGCTAGTGTCTGTCAAGACGAAGCAATTGCCATATATATATATATATATATATATATATATATATATATATATAATACGTCCAAATACAGCTGTTTTGTTGTTTACGACTCATGAATGTGGCTAGACGTATTGGGATATCACTGGTTATTGTTAAGTGAGTTACGCACCTGCTACTAAGAATGGAACAATTATATCGTATGTATGTAAATAAAATTATACGGCTGTTTATATTTTGTATGTTTATCGAAAAGATACAATTGCTTTTATGGAAGAGTTTTGCTTGAAAGAGATGTTGCGAGCCTGTCTCTGCTTTATCATTGTTTTCATGGCAAGTGCTCATCTGAGCTTCAATCTATGGTGCCCCCTCGCCAAACTTTCACAAAAACACTCGTCTGGCCAAAACCACTATCAATAATTTCCCACACTCCTTGTCTGTGCCTAGACCTAAATGTAGATTCCACAAAGAAAGCTTCTTTCTTAGAAATGCACTCTTTCCGATTGCCTGCTTTCCAGCTGACTACAATCTGATTGTCTTCAAGTCCAATGCAAACAAATTCTCAATGAACCGTCCTCCTAAGTAATCCAATTTACAAAATTCCCATTACTTATGTTCACTACGCTCTAATCACATTGACTAATGTATACCCATTAACCCTTATCCTCGAGTGGCCTCCGGGCCTTGATAAGTGGCGATTTTTGTGTAAAAAAAAAAAGTGAGAACTCCACTCCACACACACACACACACACACACACACACACACACAAAGTTTTATAGTATATCAACCCTTACTGGCTCATTTAATGCCAAATCCAATGAACTTAAGGCGAAATTGTCCACTTTATCAACTTAATCGTCCCAAATAATTTCTATTTAACATGAAATCCAACAAATCTGTCATTATGATTTGACATCTGGGAGATGGCTGTGGTGAAATCTATTGATTCTCTTTTTGTGTCCAGTTTGAATCCTGTCGATTCCATAGCACCACAGTTACTATGGATGTTGGCAAACGTCACATAGTCGCTTGTGTAAGTATGTGCTTCCAGAAAGAATTCGATAAATCAACTCAGAGAAGAAAGACAATCAAACGCCATACCGTGCCGATTCATATGAATGTACGTGATTAGCATTATATGACATTTGCATGTTTTTGTATGGAAGTAAAACATGGAACGATAAAATTGTCGCCCTAATAAAGACATCATGATTTTACTTTTCGTTTGATGAAAACCGTTTTTTTTTTTTTTTTTTTTTGTTGCAGACCATCTATCTATTCGTTGGCCAGTTGTGTACAAATCTCAAGTGATAAGAGCCTTCTATCATGTTTGAAAGTGACACAATGTTCGACAAGCGAGATCCAAGATGCGCCGCTATACAACTCATGCTTAAGTTATGACGGCAGGACTATTGCCAGGACACTCAAAGTGCAAATTCGAACGGTTCAACACTTGAGGACGTGCCCAGAGTGTAAACAAAGTCTCCGACCAGGGTTATCGTGTTTGGTATGGTTTCAAGTGAGCGCCACATCATGCCACCTCACATCTTTGAAGTCGGCTTGAAAGTCAACACCAAAGTGTACCTGGATGTGCTGAAGAGTGTAGTGATCCCTTGGTGTAATTAAATGGTAGCAAGACTTGGCGCTGACCCACAAGTCCAAAGAGACCTTGGCTTGACTTCAGAAGAAATGTTACGAATTTGTACTCTTCTCTCACTGGCCCCTTCCTTCCCCCGACATGAAGCCGCTGGATGACTTCATTTGGTCATACATTGAGAACATCACCAACATGACCTCCCACAACAGCAAAGCCAGCCTGATCGCCGCCATACGCTGAGTATTTGCCAAACTCTCTCTAACGCTTGTGGAAAAGGCATGCTCCCAGTTCTGGACCTGTACTGAGGCGGTGATTAAGGCGGAATGTGTCTACATTCAATAGATGTCAGTTCTTCTACATAATCAAGTTACCTAGATTGACTTTTTCAATATAAGCTTTAAAATAAAGCTGTAGTGTTGTTTTCTGTAGGGCGACATTTTTATTCTTCCACTCTGTATACTGAGCATGTATTGATTGCTGCATGTCGTTCAGTTAAGAACAAATGACTTCGTTTGTATATTTATTTGACATAATATTATGTGTAATATTATATAATCTGATACAAACAGAGGCTCTGTTTATGGTATCATGGATTATTTAAATATCCGATTTTTAATTGTGTTTTGTTTGTGAAAGATTTCTTGAAAGCAAATAATTGAAGGACATTTTTTGTGTCAGTAACAGACTGCGTTCATTGCTCTTATTTTTAACAAGCAACAATTTCATTGGGTTATTTATAGCTCATTAATTTGATTAATTTTAATTTATGTTTTGGAGAGCTTTCCGTTGACAAATATTCTTTAGTTTAGATAACTTGTGTTTGATTGTCAGGAGTTTTTATCTGATTCGTTTTTTTTTTTATTGTCATGTGTATTATTTGGATTCAACGGACTACTGTTCTCATCTTAAGTGTGAGTTTCACAACGTTTCGGTCGATGTAACCTTCAGGTGTATCTTGCCGAACTCGAACATTTGGACAGAATTTCGAATGGAACCCTTTATTTACTTCACTGGGGTAGCATGTTCTTGTTCAGTCAGCCATGAAGTCGTAAAGTAAATAAAAGGGTTTCGTTTGCAATCCCGTCCAAATTCCCGTTTGACAGAAACATTCACAAGTTCGACAAGACACACCTGGAGACGGTCGGAGGTTACATCGACCGAAACGTTGTAAAAATCACACTCAATATGAGAACAGTAGTCCAATGAATCCAAATAATAGGAACAGCCAATCCTCATCTCAAAAATTCAGAAATATGTTGTTATATGTTTCAATGGAAGATTTGTGTCTAGAATAAAATTGTTAGGATGATTTGACTCAAGGTTTTGACCTAAGAAAATATTATTTATTTAGTGTTCTCCCTTTTTTGATGTTGAAGGGGTCGCCATAGATAAAGAAGATTTTATTAATGGGTTGAGCTTGTGAGGTTCTTCAGTGGGTTGCGACTGATTGGGAGAAACGATAATTTGAGGCATGGTAGTCGTTTAAGAAAATTAAAAGTTTATCTGGATCTAGATTTAGTCATTTATCAAGATTACAGTTTTTGCATTTTGAAGCAGGGGATCTGTAGCAATTACATTATTCTTGATGAAGACCAAATCTGAACAAAATAGGAAAGAAATCGTCACTCTGATAACCTGACAAAATGAAAAGGAAATATTCCTATTTAAGATTCTATACGGTGTTCATGCGTCCTGGTAAGGAGAGCAAACAACGCAATGTTGCTTTAATTCAGAAACTTATCATATTTCCTTACAGAGCGCTTTGTGTATATATATATATATATATATATATATATATATATATATATATATATATATGTATGTGTGTGTGTGTGTGTGTGTGTGTGTGTGTAGATGTGTTATTAAAATCACTCAATAAACAGATCCATGCATATATAAAAAATACTCTTCTATAATTTAAAAGAATTTACTAATGTAATACGTTTTTGCTACCAAGTTATATAAATAAATAAATGTAGATAAGAGTCAATATGCAATGCACACATTTAGGAAAGATATGTTCTATATCATCAAAAACGAGAAAAATATAAAGTTCTTCATGCAAAAATACAACACATGAATGACAAAACTAAGCAGACAAACACCAAACTTTGTATGAATACACATAAGTGCATGCTACCTATACAAGACTCTACGATTTATATAATATGTGTATGTGCATTACCTCCTTCTAATCCCCGAATTGCAACAAAATTAACAAAAAAAAAATGTATTAGTTATCTCCCTTTGATGAGCAAACCCAACAAGCATTTATTTATGAAAATCAGTCTTTTATTGTTATGGAAGCACGTAACGACTTATTTGGATTATTCAGATTACTATTCTTATGCTTGGTTTTTATTTTCACAATGTTTTGGGGGCTTAGTTTGAAATCTTAATATCGAATATATAGTAGTGACCCCCCCCCGACTCCCGATGTAACTCCATTGTAAAAGATGCTTAAATATATTTTAATTAATGCAGATTTCGTATTTATTATTTTAGAGCCCATTCTCTATTGATTATTATATTGTATCAAATATATATTAGTCGGCTTGAAAGTCAACACCAAAGTACCTGGATGTGCTGCAGAGTGTGGTGATCCCCTGGTAAAAGTAAGTGGCCACTGGCAGATTCTGGGTGTGGCGGCAGGACTCTGCGCCAGTTCACAAGTCCAAAGAAGCCAAGGCTTGGCTTTAGAAGGTGTTATGACTTTGTAGCCTCTTCTCACTGGCCTCTCGCCTCCCCCGACTCGAATCCACTGGACTACTTCGTTTGGTCATACATCGAGAACATGATTTCACATAACATCAAAGCCAGCCTGATCGCCGTCATCTGCTGAGTATTTGCTGAGCTCTTGCTGGCTCTTCCGGAAAAGGCATGCTTCCAGTTCCGGACTCGTATCGAGATGGTGATTAAGGCTGAAGGCGGCTACATTCAATAAATGCCAGCTCTCCTATATAATCAAGTTACCTGAATTGATTTTTTCAATAAAAGTTTTAAAATAACGCTGTAGTGTTGTTTTATGTAGGGTGACAAATTTATCGTTCCACCCTGTACTTTAGCATTGTGAAGCTGAGTTTGTATTCAAAGCCAATTAAAATCATTTTCTATTTCTTATTCTGCAGACCTTTTCTCGAAATTCATTTTTTTCCATCTATCCCAGAATCAGATGCCTATCGTAATGGCTTTTATTTAAATTTATATTTGATTTATTATTTGAGAATATATTTAATGTTTCAGCATCACTTGTGATATAAGTCGCAATTGTATTTTTACTATCATCCGCACTGAGAATTGAACCGTCAACCTCCAGAAGAGTTTTACTAAAAACTTAACTGCATCTAGTACTTTATCCGTTGCACAACAGGTACTTGAATTGCTTAAAACTTCTAGCTGGTCATGCCTGACGGAATTAAATAAAGAGTCCAATTCGAAATTCTCTGCAGATTCTTGAGTTCGACAAAAAGATTACTGAGTTTGATGAGATACACCTGAAGAAGGTTGGAGGTTACCTCGGCCGAAACGTTGTGAGAATAATATGAGATTGGGCTCTTATTTAGAAGAGACAAAAACTTATTGATTATTTGTGTCTTTTGTAAATTAGAAAGTTTGGTAATATGGAACCAGAAGCGATGAGAACATATTCAATATATTTTTAATGTTTTTACTTACGTTTTCATTTATTCGTACTATTTTCTCTTTATTTCTTCGGCTGATAACTTTTTTCTTTTTTGCATTGTCTATTTCCCTATCTAAGCCATTTACGGACGACTGTCGCAGTAAGTGCGTATTTATATACAAATCTATGTTTTATATGCTACACCAATACCCTTATTGTCACTGTTTGTTTTCGTGTAAATTGACTAGGCTTGTGTTGTGTACAGATGGACAGACGCGATCGATTATTAGAGTCAGTTATTAAAAAGAAAAACTGATTGTCACAAATCAATGCTTGTAGGAAAAAAAAATCACTTCGAGATAATTTTGCAACAAAGATAAAATAGTGTGATGTAAAACTTTAAACATTTTGATTAAAATTTGATTTTGTTAATTCCAAGCTCTTAAAATTCACAAAAATTGATGGAATTACACGTCTGTAAAAATGTTTTGTGAACCCCAGAATAAACATATCAATACAAATTTATATTTGAATCATTAATTTTTCTTTTGAAAAACATACATAATTGTTTTTAAAAAAAGCATTAAAATTAACCATAATCATAAATAGTCGTTAAAAATCAATTAAAACCATCCATAATCGTTAATACGCATTAAACATCAATTAAAATCATTCATAATAAATAATTAAATTTTGTCTGCTGTTTTTACACACATCAATATTCACCAATTAAATTTTAGCCAATTAAAACATCTGCAAATTATCATATTTTTTAAAATTATTTTCAAAGTCTGCATGCTAAATCAAGAAATACAAGAAAGATAAAAGTTCTATTTTTACGCAATGCATTCAGAAATGGTCATATTCGCATCTTTCCATATTGAAAAGCTATATAAATATGATAATAGTGATTACGACATTTCTTTAGTTAATATAGTATAGTAATATAGTACTACTACATTTATAGCAGTAGAATTCTCAAAACCTGAGTTTGGAGAATGTAGATATAGAATAAATGGCACATAGTGATCGTATCTCTCTGAATTCTGACTTAGATACGGAGTCTGAAAGCCGTTAGCAACCAACACAATATATATTCTTATCCACATTCTCCAAACATATACATATGATGAAAATTATGGCAATAATATTCCAACAGGATGGAGAGATAAAAAAGGGGGAAAAAAAATCAACGTTTCATCTTTATTACAAGACTTCCCTAAAACGATTGATTTGAAGAAATAAAATACCAGTACAATATTTGAAAATATATTCGTTGTGTTTGTAATGTGAAATGGATGTCTTTGTTCTATTTCTGAGCGGAAAAACAATAGCCGTTAGCATTCAAAGTGTGTGTATCGTTTATTTCATTCCATGCAATAAACGCTACACATTTCACATTACAAACAAAACAAATATATTTTACATATTGTACTGGCATTAAAACAAAATGTTCATGAACATATATTTTAGTTTCTTTCTTTTTTTTTTTTAATCTCTTCACATATATATATATATATATATATATATATATATATATAGTATTCCTATCGATTTCAATGTATGAGGTTTATAGTGGTGAAAGCTTTGTGCAGAACCAACCATACTTTGTGGCACAACTGCTAGTCTCAGTCGGTGCAATGGCTGCTACAAGACAGAGCAGACAGCAAACATCAGGTTTTACATCAGTTTTCCTTCTAGATGCATATCTTAACAAAGACTGAGGATACATCTCTCTCAGTGGATTAAAGGCATCCCCGGATACCAATCTGGAAATTTCCATTATTATCCACTCAACTAGAAGAAACTGATGTACCCTCGAAGTCATCTCTTTCGTCTTGCTTATTTTCTGGGGTGCTTTTTTTTTTTTTTTTTTTTTTTTTTTTTTTTTACACAGTGATCACCACTTATCAAGGCCCGGAAGCCACTCAGGGATAAGGGTGCTTGAAACCTATTTGATCCTAAAAATGAAATGCCATGCTATACACTTCCTTATATTCATTCTTTGTCAGAAATTATATTTCAGTAATAAATTATAAACATAACAATCGTAACAGTTTACTGTGGACGAAAGAAAGGTAGTTAGAGGGCCACATATTTGATTAATTAATATTAATTTAATGGTTAATATTCCTATTTTTAGCCATTTCCTAACGAAAGCGCCGGATTTTATTGACATTATTTTCTCCAAAAACAAATGAATGTTTTCCCTTTTTATGACACTTAATTAATGACGCAATTAGATGTTGAAAATAAAGCAAATTTTTGCTTACCTTTTGAAGAAAAAAGGTTCGGATTGTATAATCGCTGAAGCATTGTTCCCTTACACAGCGGGCTTTAATGTCACCATAATGTTTCTGCTCTTTATCAGGCCAGTATTTCTCACATTTGGTCTGAAAAAAAAAAAAAGAAAAAGAAAAGATATTAAAAACACATTAGTCTTGTCTTCAACGATTGGGTGATTCCATCTTAAAAAAGGATAACAGGTGAATATATATATATATATATATATATATATATATATATATATATATATATATATATATATATATATATATATATATTAAGGGGATTAGAACATCAGTCTCATGAGCATTAAACATCCCAATGAATGCATTGACAATGATACTTACGAGCTTTAAAAGACGGACCATTAAAAGATACATCTACCTTACTTTAAAAAATGCTAGTTTTATTTTTGGTGTCTTTAAAAATCCCCACCCAATAGTTTTGTTGATGAGGAGACTTTGTTTCAAAAAACCAAATAATAAAAGTATTGTTCAAGACTTATTGCCTATCTCAATAAAAACATCGTTTCCGAAACGATCGTACAATTTATTGATTTTGTTTGTTCTTCCTTGTGAAACTGATTTTTAATTTTTATTATAAATTATCAATCATCTTACTCTCCCCCCCCTCTCTCTCTCTCTCTATTATATATATATACTAGCATTTCAGCCCGACGTTGCCTGGATGTTTGGAGGTGTGTGTTGAAAAAAAAAAGTGGTAGTAGGAAGGCAGGCTCGAACCCGTACCGCAAAGGAGGAAAAGAACGGGGAAAAAAGTGACGTCTTTCCTGTTACGACCACTGTCAAATCGGAAGTGACGTAGGTTTTTATTAAGGCTAGACAATCGAAAGGAGAGGATGACTTTCAAAAATAAGAAAAAAGCGACTCTCCCTGTAGAAAAGTGCCCAGTTGAGGGTGAAGAAATAAATGTTTTTAGCCAATTTTTTGGTATTTGTTGTCTGAAGAGTCGAGCTTCAAAACTATACTGATCTTGTGAAAATCTGTCGCCTCTGTCAAAAGTTTTAGGCAGACATACATACATAGATATATTTATATATTGGTAACTTAAATTTTCGACCCAAACCGATTAAAAAGCTTGCCCTATCTCTGAATACCCTTTATGTAAAATTTTAAATGTTTAGACCAGAAATTGTCTGAGTAATTTAGTAGAGACCGCAGAGGTCAATTTATTTTTTGAATTTGACCCCTATTATGACCTCTTAAAATGTATTGTTTTGGGCTCAAATCAAGTTATTAAGTTAGATCCATGTCCAAGGAACCTATATCCAAAATTTCAAGTGTTTAGACCTAAAATTGGCGGAGGAGTTTGGTAGAGTTCTTAAATGTCAAATCGTTGAACTTTGACCCTTAACAGCCAAATTTCTGGCCGAAAACCGATTACAAGAATTTTTCTAAATCTCAGTACCCTGTATATCAAATTTCGAGTCTGTAGACTTAAAATTGACAGAGTTATTGTGTAGACACAGACAGACACGTTCACTTACGTGGCTCAGTGGCTAAAGAATGAAGGTCGGGATTTGTATGCTTTGGTTTCGATTCTAGCTGATAGTAACCCAGTCACATATATTTTTTTTAATTTTGATCTCACTACTATACATTAGGTTCAATATAATAATCAATAGAGCATTTTCTTTATAATAATCTACTATAGTAATCTGCATGAATTAAAATATAATATTTAAGCGCATCTTACGACCGGGCAACTCCGGGTAACCTACTAGTATATAACTAAAAGTAAAACAGAAGAAAACAAACGATGGTATGGTGCTTTTTTTTTATTTCAAATATCACTTCCTAATAAATAAATAAGAATTCTTTTGCAAATAATTTGTTGGGCTTATTCAATATCATTGAAATAAATTACATTCATTATTTCTTTTATTTTTATATTCTGCCGGTGTCTGTGGCAAGATAGCTTCCGCACACACGGTAGCAGATGCCATTAAAAGAAGGAAAAGTAAATATAATATGCAATAATGTGCCATAAAAAAGAACGCTCCTATGTAGGAAGTAGATTTATTCAATTTATTTTTTACTCGTAATTGCTTGTATATTTTTATGGGAGGTCAGGCGCTATTGTCCTAGTTTATAGCAGACATTCTATGGATGCTACCGTTTACAAACGAAATCTAGTATCATCGTCATATTTTAATGCGCTCCCTCATGGCAATTGTGTGTGTCAAATTCAAATGTCAGGAAAATGCATAGATATATACACACACACACACACACACACACACACACACACACACACACACACACATTAAAAAGAAAAACGAATTCACAGGAATATATATATATATATATATATATATATATATATATATATATATATACTCACACACACACACACAGAGTAACTCGAATTTGGGACTGGATAAGAAGTCTCTTATATCTGGGTTTGGTATTTTTTGTTTAGGTAAGTATGGGAACACTCATAATCATTACGTACAGGACACTAGTTAATTTAACAGTTATTAACATAAAAACACAGACAAAAATACATTTTCAATCAGTTTTCACAAATAATTTAGTCAAAAATTACCTTTCCTTAAAAAAGTCAGTCATTTTTTATTGTACAGAAATCTTTTTGTTAACATCAGGAACAATCCGTAAATCATTTTCAATACACCATCAGGATTATTGCTTTTTGCTTCAAAGTAGACTGTCAGAGTTTCAAGCGCATTCAATGCAGTCAGAGAATTCGGCATATATATATATATATGAGCAAATAGTTATTAAAACATGTTAAAAAACACTTTGAAAAAGAGTTAAAAACATTTAATTTGAAAAGGAAACACTAAATAAGTGGATAGTCCTTAATCCGCAGAGTCTCAAAGAAATACTTTCCTTCTCATCAGAGGGTAGGAATTAGCAAAATGCGGGATCGGATTTTGCATGCAAAAGTATTTGATGAAACTACAAGTAAGTCAAAGATTTTCTTGATAACAACAAGTGAAGCAGAGGGAATAAGGTGAAGAAAAAGGTGATTTCACGTGACTGGATAGTCTGGTGAAAGGTAAAGTATCCAATGACGGTAAAATCCAAAAATGTAAATCCAAGAAAGTTTTTACATCTGGCTGAGATTACTTTATGAATATTAATTCTTTAATATTTATAATATACTTTACTTTTACCATCTTGGATCATTTTGGTAAATTTAATTGTAATTTATATATATATATATATATATATATATATATATATATATATATATATATATATATATATATATATATAAATAAATATATTCTTTAATTATATAGCTCAGCATAATTAATTCTCATCGGCCCCTAATTAATGAATTAATTGAATAATTAATGAATTCCCATAACATAATACCTACTCCCATGTTATTACGCCCAATACTGCTACAATCACACTCTAGCATATTTAAATTTATTATCTAATAATCCCCTGGATAAGCCTACGTCCCCCTCCTCTAATGTATACCGCTATACGATCCCCTATCTATGCCTGTTACGAGGTGTCGCATCCATATCTCATTACCTAGTACATACTCTCCTCTTTAAAGAATCTTATGAAGGTATCAATTATACCAGTCATCACAGGAGCAACCGAGCTAATGAAAAAGAGTTTCAAAAACTATCTGACGAATATACCCAGTGAACTAAGTACAGGAGAAATACAAACAATAGCACTTAAGGGGACGGTTAGAATCTTAAAAAAGATCTCTCGGCTGGAGTAACTAAACTAGTGGGAGAATGTTTGGCATCCGGTAGAATGCCCCATCCCCAGCAAAAACAAAATAAGAAAATTAAAATAAATGAGAAGCTTTAGGCTTCGTAATACCTGGCCTAAAGAGCTTTTATAACCCTTATACGCTGTATTATAATCCCTTGTTTCAAATTGATTAATAAATCTTCATGCCTCAGTGTATATTTTTCTATTATAAATATTTTTTCTCCTGTGTGGTATAATATATATATATATATATATATATATATATATATATATATATATATATATATATATATCATATTTATAAAACTACTTTACAAATATATGTTTTAAAAGTTTTTATCTTTAGTTAGTTTTAACCCTAATTCTAACCTGTTCCTTTGTCAAGTAAGTATATCATACCGCAGGTCAAAGTACAAGAGCTGAACTTGTACTTATATATAATTACGCAGCACAAGACGCCATGATCATGTAAATTATTCTACCATAAAATAACCCCCTTTGCTTTCCTTTTTTTTCCCGGCACTATTTTTTGTTCGATCAAAACGTTGTAATTTTCACAAAAAAAAAAAAAAAAAAAAAAAAAAAAAAATTGAAAACAAGAAACAGAGAGAAGAAGAAGAAGAAGAAGAAGAAGAAAAACAAAACAAAAAAAAAACTCATTTCTTCACCAATACTTTTCCCCTATTTTACCTATTACATGGATTGTTTAAAAGTGTGAATGATTATTTTTATCTCTTTGAACTTGAGACTTTGTTTAGTTTGGCTTTACTGTTGCCGCAACACTTGGAATTTTATTTCATCTGTTATTTTTTTTTAACGCACAATCGTTAAGGAATACAACTAAATTGGGATGATAAAAATATAATTCCTCTTTATTTTCAGCCAACCAAAGAAACTAACATTGTTTTTGTACTTCTCCGTTTGTCACATACATATTACTATATATATCGAGCCAGAGATGTCTCGTGTTGCGGGGTTCGAATCGTTCGGCTGGTGTTAATCGTGACACCCTGCACTGAAGAATCCCGAAAGGATGAAACACTAGTGTCTGTAGGTATTTAATTATTATAGTAAAAAAATAATTATATATACATATATATATATATATATATATATATATATATATATATATATATATATATATATATATATATATATACTAGCAGTTCAGACTGACCTTGCTCGGGCCTTATGTACTGTTCATAACTTTATGTGCATATATATATATATATATATATATATATACTAGCAGTTCAGACTGACCTTGCTCGGGCCTTATGTACTGTTCATAACTTTATGTGCATATATATATATATATATATATATATATATATATATATATATATATATATTAAAAAGTTTGACTCATGTCCAGGCAATCTACATCTAGAATTTCAAGTGTTTAGACCCAAAATTGGCGGAGGGGTTTGGTAGAGTCTGCAAAGGTCAACTCTTTCAACTTTGACCTCTTGCCAGCCAAATTTTCGCCCAAAATCTGATTAAAAAGCTTGCTGCGTGTTTGAATACTCTTTATGTAAAATTTCAAATTTTTAGACTCCAAATTGGCTGAGTAATTTGCTAGACACCGCAAAGGTCAAATCTTTTGAAGTTTGACCCCTTAGCAGCCAAATTTTTGGCCAAAACCCGATTAAAAATCTTGCCCCACGTCTGAATACACTTTATATATAAATTTTAAATGTTTAGACCAAAAATTAGCTGAGTAATTTGATACAAACCGCAGAGGTCAAATCTTTTTTTTTTTAACTTTGACTCCAATTTTGACTCCTTAACTTTTGTTTTAGGCTCAAATCGAATTAAAAAGTTTGATCTATGTCCAAGTAACCTACATCTAAAATTTCAAGTGTTTAGACCCAAAATTCGCGGAGGAGTTTGGTAGAGTTTTCAAAGGTCAAATTGTTGAACTTTGTCCCCTTGAAAGCCAAATTTCTAGCCAAAAATCGAATAAAAATCCCAAATCTCAGTGCCCCTTATGTCAAATTTCGAGTATGTAAACTGAAAATTGACAGAGTAAATTGGTAGGGAAATGTACACACACAGACAGACAATTTCACTTTATATATATATATATATACATATAGTATAGTCAGGTTGACACACCAGTTCTCAGTAGATCACCGAAGTTAAGCAAAGATGAGCCTAGCCAGTAGCAGATGGGAATAACATGTGCTCTATTCTCCTATTTTCTCCGGTTATCTCGGAATTGTTTCTAGTCATCCTAAATTTCTACTTGTCATTGTAGGGCACAAATGACATAATAAATATCGATAATAAGCCGATGTCAAACATATCACATTCACTTAGACTTTAATATCATTGTGAAATGTACATGGATCGCTCCAAAAGTAGAGACTCCTATTTTTTTTTTTTTAATTTAAAAAGTTAAAAGTCTACAAAGACGGGAAAGATACCATTAAAACGAGTAACCTTTTGTGCCCCCCCCCCGTGAAGTAAATAAAGGGTTCCGTTCGAAATTCCATCTAAATTCCTGAGTTCGACAGAAATATTCCTGAGTTCGACAAGATACACCTCTGAAAATAACACTTTTTTTTTTTACAAGGTGGTCACCACTTATCAAGGCCAGGAAGCCACTCAGGGATAAGGGTTATTGTAAGTACAGTACGTTAGTGTGGATATTTAAAGTGTCTACTTAAGGGGGCGGTTCATCAGGAATTTGTTTATGTTGGACTTGAAGACATCCAAGTTGTAGTCAGGAAGGAAGCAGGCAGACGGAACAGAGTTCCACAGGCGTGCAGTTCTAAGAAAGAAGCTTTGTTCATGGAATCTACGTTTTGATTTAGGCATAGATAAAGAGTGGGGAAAGTTTTTGATAGTGGATTCAGCTAGACGGGTGTTATTTGTAAAAGATTGGTGAGGGGGGCAGCGATTGGAGTTAAGACGAGTATCTGCCATGAAAATAACGATATATGTGTGTGTATGCGCATGTGTGTGTATATACAGTGGGTAGCAAAAGTATTCGGTACATTCGTGTTTGTTCATATTTCTCCAAGAATATCATGTTTATTTGATTGAAATTTACACTCTATCTCTGAAGAGATATTATCTATCTTCAGATATAATGGGAATTAATATATAATTAATCGAGGAATATTTATCAACAAGAAATTAAATTATTCATATGCAAAAGATTGGGGAACAGTAATCTGATGAATCCAAATAATATGTATCCAAATGTGTTCACCAATAATTGGCGAACCATACACACTGAACTTGGTGCACAAGTCAAGTATAGGTTGAAGTTTATTCTTACCAAATATGGTTGGATTGCAGAAAGAATTGTACATTTTATTAATAATTTCGTGAATGGCGTCGTTGTTGTTGTTGTTGTGGTAAGGTGGAAAAGTAATATGGTTGGATTGCAGAAAGGATTATGCATTTTATTAACAATTTCGTGAACGGCATACTTTTTGTTCTTGTTGTTGTTGTTAGGTGGAAAAGTAATTGTTCGAGTTTAACAAATTCATCTTTTAGTTTGATTATTCAGTTATGTCGTTTGACGTCATATCAACGCTTTTTAGGTTATTTCATGCCAACTCCATTAATTTTTAGTAAAAGGTTTTATGCTTCAAGTTCTTTATAGCATCAAATGAATTACATTTGTGTCTTCTGGGTCATAATTTGTTTGAAGAACAAAGTTTGCTTTCAGATTGGTGAATGGTAGAGGTTAATCTTTAATTTAGACTCACAAATGGACAAAATATAAGCTTAAATTGTAGCCAGATATTACTGTGTATCTGCTAGTTTAAAGGCTTAAAAATTGCATTCAAATTTCTTGTGATCAAATGTAAATATCGAACATGTTTGTTTTCATTATTATATCTAAAAAAATGCAGCTGCTGATTTTTTTTCTGTTTTTTTTTTTTTAGAAATTCAGACGTGAATTTGAAACCATTATCAATTAGAAAGTCATTTTAAATGTTAACTCAAATTGAATATTATTTATTTTTGCACCTAAAGCATAAAAGATGATCAGTATTTCTAAGAAAAAAAAAAGGATGCTTGTCCAAAATTTCCCCTATATTAAAAACAGAAAACTAAAGAAAATCTGATTTGGTTTGGTTTGGTTTTATGGCATGCCAACTCTTTTTGAGTTATTTAATGCCAGATACAGTTATTTTGGTAAAAGTTTTTATGCTTCAAATTCTTTATATCCTAACATATTTATTCATGGTGTTGTGTTTGTTCTTGCTTTTGTAGAACATTATTGAGCTGTGCAAAGGGTAGGGAAAGACGATAACATCAATGCTTGGTATATATTAGGTCAGGAAACCAATATCTTCAGATAACCTAATCTATTAACACCAGTAGTTCATGTTTTAAAGATATATATTACTGATTGCAAACGGTTTAAGATAATCACGTTCCAGAAATACTATTTCAAACTAAGACCAAAGAAATATTAACCTAAAACATGACAGTTCAACAGGGAGATGGAATCATTTATAGAGATACTTGGATGAATTTAATAAATAAATTAATGTCAACTCAACACAAACAATTTCTTTCAGAATTTGAATTTGCTTTGACATTTAAAATTTTCTTGGAAATTACCATTTGCTGTCAAAGAAGGCAAAGAAATGCTAAATAAAAATTGAAGAAATAGTGCATAAACGATTTGTACATTAATTATCTGTCTACGTCTGTTGTTTTGGGAAATATAATTCTTGCAACTTAATTAATAATAATTTGACTGCATTAGAAAAACCATGGGAGAGTCAGCCATTGCAAATATTTTCAAACAGTTTTAAAAGAAGAAAAACAATTACTTTCTATTTCCAATTCAAATTTTCAATTCTTCAAGTTTTTGCTTGAAAGCACAGATTCTTAAAGAATCTGTGACCAAATATTCTTTGTAAACAAACTAATATTGGTGTTATTTGGCTTCTTCGGACTACTGTTCTAATCTTAAGTGCTATTTTCACAATGTAACCTTCGATTTTCTTCAGGTATTTTGTCAAACTCTGGAATGTTTCTGTCGAACTCAGAAATGTGGATGAAATTCCAGAACCCTTTATTCACTTAATGGGTGTAGCATGTTCTCGTTCTATCAGCCATAACTGGATAAAGGTCCTAAGTTATTTGCAATTGTGTTTTCCAATCGCCCACACTGAGAATTGAACCTTCAGGCGAATGAATATCACTTTTTACAATTGATTTTTTTCAAGTACTCTAAACACTGCGCCATGGGTCCTTGTGGATAGTTTTAGTACGAATTTTAAGAGCTTTAAACCTATTTTGTTTTTAGTTGTATGTATCACTATTTATTATTATTATTATTATTATTATTATTATTATTATTATTATTGTTATTATAATATAACTGTACATTGATTTAACACGACTGAGTTATTCTTTTTTTGATATCTTTTCAATTCGCTGAGCGGTCTATTTTATTTCAGCTGCCATGTTATATATAATGGCGCCCAAAAGTTTTTGTTTAGCCATATTCAAAAAAAAAAAATAAATAAATAAACGCCAACAACAACAATCACTTCTGATGATCGATTGAACCAATCGGAACCGCTTGAGACGAATATGGCCAAACAACAACTTACATACAACAACATAATATATAATATTCCAACTAAACTGAAATAAAAAAATGCGGTCGGCAAATTGAAAAAATATCCCAAAAAATCGGAAAAAAGAATAACTGTGTCGTGTTCAATCAGAATATATATGATTTTTTGTGAAATAAATTATATATTTTAAAAGGAAGAATCTATTAAGCATGTATGATAATGCCTAGAAAGGAAAGCTGACCAGTAAGGGTTGAGTGCATGATTCACAAAGAGAACCAATATGAGAATGACACAATCGCTGTATAATATGAGTCTAAATGGAAGACTTAGATCTGATGAGCTCAGAGGACGATGAAATATGAACAGTATATAGAGATGTGTGCAAAATAACGAGACATCATTGATTTGGTCGCATTGAACGAATGGATGAGGTTGGCAAATGCAGAAGAGCTGAGCAAGTATGAAAAGTTTGCAGAGAAAGATTTGGGATGAAGTTATTGTGAGGGACTTCAGAAAAAGATAAATAAAGATGTGGCCGGACATTGGTTAGTTTGGAAGTCAAATTGAAAAAGAACTACTACATGACAGCATGATAATAGTGATGAAGATGATGATGGTGATGAAGATCATGATGATGAAGATGATGATTATTATTATTATGCTGCTGATGATGATGAATATAATTTTCAGATTTCAACTGAATTTTCAAAACAGTGTAAATGTGATGGAATTTAAATTGATTGATCCTAAATAATTTACCAAAAAATAATTTTCACTGTCGGAAGCGGTACTGATTTACAAAGAGGTATGAGGGTCATCATTTTAGTTTATGAATAAGAAACTAGCATAAACAGACCAATGACCAACAAATAAAGCTAATCTGCAGAAAATGAATAGATTGCCAGCTAAGCAAACTACTCTAACTAAATTTAAACAGCATAAAAAATTGTATACATTTAATTGAACACAAACTGGTTTGTTGCATCTAGCTGGGTGGAAATTGACTGTTTACATTTTCCAGATGGTATAAGTACAAGAATATGCAAAATTGACAAAATGAGATTTAAATTGAACATCATTAATTCCGTAGTTTGCAATTCTATTAATTGGACCAGTAATGCACCTTAACCATTTGGGAAGCAGATCTATGCCACCATATATGGTAATTTTTCGATCAAACAATGGAAAGAAGACTAAAATTACTTTCTAATTTGTTCTTTGATAAATGAGTTTGATAAAATGGCTTTGCAACAAATATCTGGCACTTCTTCAACTCTCTTGGGTTGTCTTGGAGAATTTGTTTGTATTTTGGATATTTCTACCTTAGTGTATTTCGATTGATTTGTTTTTTCTTTCGCTTCTGCCGCTTGGGGTTAAAAAAAAACAAAAAAAACTTTAAACTTATTCAACGTTTGTTTTGTTCTTTGACTGTGGGGATTTCCTTGAAGGCGTTTACCGAAAATGTTTCACATCGCTACTAATTATTCCACATCTATTTTGGCAAAATGTTTGATGCAATGACCTCTTGACTTTATATCGTTCAACTGCCAAAATACTAAATTAATACTAGACAATGGTTTCAAATACTACTTTTATATGCGTCTGTATTTTTCAACAAAAGGCTTCATCAGCCAGTCAGTTCATCATATTTCAATAGTAAAACAGCACTTTCATAATTAGATGTACAAATATTAAATTAGCATATTTAATATTAGATGCTTCGAAACATTCTTATAAAAGAGTTCTACTCGTCTGTTGGTCTGTCATGCTTAATAGCACATTAGTAGATCTGTCAAGATTAAATTTAAAATAATGTGTTCATTATATGAATTATATTATTGTTGTATCGTCGAGTTGTAGACAATATTCGGATAGAACAGATTTATTCTGTTAGGTACAATAATAGAAGTCCGTGTCGGGTAGCAACACCTGGGGAGTTGACAAGTAAAATGGTAAGCGTTCACATTCCATCTCTCAGATTCAACTGACTCCAACCAGTTTCGCTCTCCTTAAATATACGTGAACTGTAGTCACGTGCTCAAGTCACGTGAGAACATTGAACCGTTTAAGTACTGAATGAGTAGGCATTTAAGAATATCAAACGTTTATGTGATAGGGTGACGGGAATTTTCTGCAAACCTAATGTTATCAAATCAATCGCAAATAGAGTTGATCCTTTATGTAATGTCTATGTGTCTCAATGTGGGAGAACGTGTTTTAGTGCACGGAGTACATGTAAAGAAAGAAAGAGGTGGGAGAAAGGAAGAGGTGGGAGAAAGGAAGAGGTGGGAGAAAGAAAGAGGTGGGAGAAAGAAAGAGGTGGGAGAAAGAAAGAGAGATTCAGAAAGGGTGACAGACATTATATATTATCGCTAATCGACCAACATCGTGTTTAATATCTTTCCAGCTGACTACAATATGGACGTCTTCAAGTCCAATGTAAACAAGTTCTTGATGAGCCGTTCCCCTTAAGTAATCCAGTTCACCAAATTTACACTTCTAACGATTACTATGATATTGTCCTTTTGACCACTCTACACTCTTTAACCCTTATCCTCGAGTGGCCTCTAGGCCTTGATAAGTGGTGATTCCTTTGTAAAAAAAAAAAAAAAAATCTACGAGACATAGAGATAGAAAACAGTTTTTGTTCAAAATCTGATGTGGTTAAAAGAAACTCGAAGATTTTCCTTAATTAAATAAAAATTGCATTTAATCTTAATAAGGCCAGCATATGCAGTAGGATGTTATAATTTAGATCAATGTTTTTTTTTAATTATTTGCCCTTTCCTTTTTGTTTTAAGACATACTAGCATTTCAGCCCGGCGTTGCCAGGGTGTTTAGAAGTGTATGTTGAGCAAAAAAAAAAAAAAAGCGGTCATTTTTTTTAAACTTTGACCCCTTAGATCCCTATCTAAGGAATCTATACCTAAAATTTCAAGTGTTTAGATCCAAAATTGTCGGAGGAGTTTGGTAGAATTCTCAAAGGTCACATCGTTGAACTTCGACTCCTTAACAGCCAAATTTCTGGCTGAAAACGGATTACAAGGATTTTCCCAAATCTCAGTACCCTGTATATCAAATTTCGAGTCTATAGACTTAAAATTGACAGAGTTATTGCGTAGGGAAATGTACACAGACACACACACAGACACGTTCACTTTTATATATAGATTAAAGCAAATGTTTTTGTACCTCATTAAGAACTATTGAATAGGAAAGAGATTCACCAGCCCAATGTTTTTTATTATTTACCTTTTCTTTTAAGGAATATTTTTGCACAAATGTTTTTGCACTTTATCAAGAGCCATCAAATGAGACAAAAATTCATTTTTTTAAAAATTATCTACACGTTTTACTTTAAGCCATATGACTCAAAATTTGATGAACGATTTATATAATTTTCCCTTTTAAACAACAGTAAGCAAATAGAATAGATAAACGCAAAGATCAAATGTTAAATTCATCAGTCCAAATATGACAACTGCTTAAAACAAGCAACGATATTTTATTTTGAGTAACATTTGTTTTTACTACCAAACGACAGTCTTGCAATCTGAAGAATTCTGAGTCATAACAAATCAAAAGCCAAGCTCAACCGAACACAATCACTGGAAAGACGACCGTTTTCATCAAATTCTAGTTTTTACTTTCTTTAATAAATATCGATTTTCGTAATTTTGGGGATATAATCATCTTAAAAATACAAGGAATACGTAGATGGCATTATTTTCATGTGAAATTCAGTATTACGATTTCTGAAATTTCGTCCCAGTAGTGTAGAAGTGTCAAATATTCTCATAAACTGGTTATCATCTCTCAACCCACCACGAGACATTGTGAAAAAAGATGAGAATAGTAGTCCAAACAGTCGAAATAAACATAATGATTGTAGTTGAACAGTATATTTTATAGCAATATTCATTGGTTAAGTTATGGCTCCCTTTTTCTTCATCACACGCCTTATAGAGTAGACAGACAAACCAAATTCTGTTTTATTGTATTTCCAATAAAATTCCTCTCCGGTGTTAATAATATGGATTTCTTATTGATTGCTTTTTTTTTTTTTTTTTTTGCTTCAAACACAAAGAGAATACAAATGTCTGCAAAAAAAAAACTTAGTATTTTTTAGTGAAGGGGAGGGGGAACATAAATGATAAAAAATACTAACCTTGCCAGTCTCGACGAGGTTTGTCAACATTACAAGTTTATTGCAGTTGACTTGCCATAGCATCCTCCAGAAGTCTACAATGATGGCACTGGTAGGGCCTTGTGAGGCAATATATTTTCGTGGCCTGCTGTATCCCTGTAAGGTGAAAAAGAAAGAAAAGAATTTCAAAAATGAAGAGAAAACTTTTATCTCTTTAGTGAAACAGACTTTTCTAGAAAACAAAAGACTGTCCCTTCCTACACACACGCATACATACATAAATGCACATATAGAGAAAATAAAACAGCATTCTAACTTTATTTTTTGCAGTTACGTTTGTTTAGTGTTAAGAGGTCTCGTAATAATAATGTGGGGTTCATGCCAAGCACTATAACTCAGAAGAGACAATGATACACACACACATTATATATATATATGTATATATATATATAATGTGTGTGTATATATATATATATATATATATATATATATATATATATATATATATATATATGAGAATAATGGAAATAGTATTTCGATGAGATAAATAAAAAAGGAACAAACCAAGTTATGTGTTCATCAGTGTTTCGTCTTTATTACGGAAGTCTTGCAATAAATACGAAACGTTGATGAACACATAACCGGGGTTGTTCCTTTTTACCCCTCTCTCTCTCTCTCTCTCTCTATATATATATATATATATATATATATATATATATGTGTGTGTGTGTGTGTGTGTGTGTGTGTGTGTGTGTGTGAAAATTCTTTTTGGGGTACAAAATTTAATTATGGCTGATTATATAGACCAATTAGCATGATGATTAAAAAAATTTAAAATAAAAAAGGGCTAGCTAACCGGGTTTTGTTCCTTGCTCAACAGAGTTAAGTCGAGGAAAATTGCGATTTAAAAAATTGTTATGAATATGGCGGGGAGAGAGTATATATATATATATATATATATATATATATATATATATGTGTGTGTGTGTGTGTGTGTGTGTGTGTGTGTGTGTGTGTGTGTATACACAGAGAGAGAGAGAGAGAGAGAGAGAGAGGAGGGGAGAGAGTGAGAAGTGTAGACAATGCAATAATGCAATACCTTTATTTATTTCAGTGCTAAAAATTCAAGTTCAACAATAATTAAGTGTGCAAATAGATATTGGCCGGACAACGCCGAAAGATGAGCTTGTCGACGATTATTATTATGGTCGTTATTAATATTTACAGATAAAATTATTTATGTTCAAATGTTTTAATAGAAAGGAATGTAAGTTTTCATAACTATTACAAACAAATCTGTTAATGTGATGTTAATTTGATAGATAAAATTTAAGCTAACCATAATATAAACAAAGATACGCGACAAAATCCCAGCAAGGCTACATGACGACGTAATGGAAAAAGATAGATTTTGAGATGTAGAGTCTTAGTTACGAGGGAGATTACTCTGATATGCAACGCGTTAGCAGACTACGGGATTTTTTTAGATAGGACGCCCGTGGAAGCAAAATGTAGTCATACAAAATGTTCCACCTCTGAGAAGGAACCCAGCAAGAAATAAATGACTATATCAAAATATAATTCACGCCAAAAGTTTTCACTCTCGAAGAAAAGAACCTTTAACGCATGGAAAGGATGCATGGAAGGAAGATTGGAAGTATGTGTTTTTGCTGGTGTTCCAACCGACAATGATATTCGTCTCTTGTTTACACCCTGCCGATAAACTGTTTAAATATGCACACACCAACACACAATAGAGAATACATTAGACAAATCACATACCAAAACGCTAAACACTCATAAGTTAAAACAGACTCATTATAGAAAACACACACACACACACACATATATGTAGACACATTTTTACGCGTGTTATACTATCCAACAGTACGATCGTTTCTAAGATGATTAAGAATTTTTTCTATAATTTAATTCCAATATGTCCTTTTTTCAGTGTTTTAGGAAAAAATTGCATAGAAGTGAAACAAAAACGACCTTATTAAACAAAATATATACGCCATTAAAGATGCAATACCAATAGTGCTATGATTAAATTCTATGCATTTTCTATCTCTCTATATATACACACACACACACATATATGCATGTAGATGCAATTAGATGTAGACTTGCGATTTATACATGCACACACACACACATATATGCATGTGTGTGTGTGTGTGTGCATGTATAAATCGCAAGTCTACATCTAATTGCACGCACAGACATATTTTCATAACCGCTACCATTCCATCTACTGATTGCCTTCGAACTTATAATGTAAATAAAACGAATGAAAGCCAATTTTCGAAGTCAGAGAAGAACTAGTGTTACAATCATAATTATAGTGTTTATCGTGATTCACTGAGAAGGTACAGCGGCATTGGCAGCCGTCAAAAGGTGAACAGCAGCAGGAAGAAGGTGCCAAAACATTCGCTATGTCGTCAAATCGATAAAACCCAGACACATATATACTCAGACTGATATATATATATATATATATATATATATATATATATATATATATATATATATGTGTGTGTGTGTGTGTGTGTGTGATTTGTCTTTACATAAGCAGTAGTTTGTTGCCACACAGTCATTAGCATGTTTCGGTCTACTAGTATTTACTAACTAATTATAATTTTAGAATTCCGTTAGCGAAAATAAGGGTTGTTGCCTGATGAGGTCTCTAGTTACTAAACACTAGTAGACCAAAACATGCTCATGACTGTGTAGCAACAAACTACTGCTTATGTAAAGACAAATTTAAAATGTAACTTGCTCTAATCCTGTATTGAGCACTCTTGTATAAACCTCGTTATATATCACTGGTTACCCTACCTTTGAAAAATAGCAACCTCAAATTATATATATATATATCTATAATATAAAGCTGAACGTCTGTGTGTGCGTCTGGTCACGAATAGGCTCCTATATGGTTGACTATTATAGAAAACTGATCACATATAATGATAGAAGATGTATTGAGACACAGGAATGGGTATGTTTGATCTGGCATAATGATGATTCATTAAAATTGTGGGGTCTGCGTACGCGCCTGGCCGACAAAGTATGGAAATAAAAAATTAAAAAAAAAACGTTTACAAGTGTTTTTGATATAGATCTACATAATAATACCTTGATAAGTATGTTTTAACTTAAATAGGGATGGTATAATAAAATTGTGGGGTCTGCATTCGCGCCTGGCCTCCATAGAATGGAAATAGGCACACGCTTTAATAAAGACTTTTCATATCTATCTGCGTAAGTATACTTTGATAATTATGTTTCAGTTTGAAGAAATATGGTATAATAAAATTATGGGGTGTTCGTTCGCACCTGACCTCAATAGAATGGAAATATGTCACAAAGTTTAACAAGGTTTTTTAATATAGATCCACAGAATATTGTGATAAGTGTTTCAGTGTGAACAGGTATGGTATAATAAATTATGGGGTTTATCTATTTTATTTTTACTTCCATCATAGTTTGCTTTGGTTTTGATACCCTCCAAATTCGAAGCTATCTCTTTACAACCCTTCCTTTTCATAACCTATCATACTTTCATAAATCAGAGTCCATTTTCTGTAGGCTGTTTTTGAACCCAGTCAAGAATGGGTACTTTTGCTAATATATATATAGTTCTATGAGTAACCAGACACACATACAGACGTTCAACTTTATATATATATATATAAGAACAAGTAGTTAATAAAACATGTTAAAAAAACATTTTGAGAAAGAGTTAAAAACATATTTAATTTTAAAAAGGAACACAAAATAAGTGGATGGTCCTTAATCCGCAGAGTTTCGAAGAAATACTTTCCTTCTCATCAGAGGGTTGGATTTAGCAAAATGCGGGATCGGATTTTGCTTGCAGAAGTATTTGATTAAATTACAAGTAAGCCATAGATCTTGGTAACAAATAGTGAAGCAGAGGGAATATGGTGAAGAAAAAGGTGATATCACGTGAATGGATAGTCTAGTGAAGGGTAAAATATCCAATAACGGTAAAATCCAAAAATCAAAATCCAAAAAAGTTGGTTAAGTTTCCATTTCCACAAGTAAAATCCAAGGAATCGTGTAATTGGAAGAGGGTCCAATGTAATCCCAAAGGCAGAAATCCGTGGAATAATTCACAAATGGGAGCAAGGAAAAGATGTGCGTAGAAAAAAGAATTTAAATCGACTGTCAAGGCTGAGCTAATTTTAGGAGAAATATATATATATTATATATTTGGATTTTACCGTCACTGGATTATTTATCTTCCACCAGACTATCCATTCATGTGTAATCACATTTTTCTTCACCCTTTTCCCTCTGCTTCACTTTTTTTGTTATCAAGTAAGATCTTTGACTTACTTGTTGTTTCATCAAATACTTTTGCATGCAAAATCCGATCCCGCATTTTGCTAATCCCTACCCTCTGATGAGAAGGAAAGTATTTCTTCGAAACTCTGCGGATTTAGGACTATCCACTTATCTAGTGTTTCCTTTTCAGATTAACTATGTTTTTAACTCATTTCAAAGTGTTTTTTAACATATTTTATTAACTGTTTGCTCGTGTATATATATATATATATATATATATATATATATATATATATATATATATATATATATATATACATATATATATATATAGTATGTAAATTAAATTAAAAAGATAGGGAATTAATTTACATAGAACTTTATTAAATCAATAAGGATGAAACTAAGAGGAAAATGAAAAGAACCTCTTTAAGCCATGACAAGTTTCGTGTAATTTTTTTCCTCGTCTTTTTTAATTTATCCGTAATATTCATACAATTCATTACAACGTACCTTTGCAAATGCGGAATGTTCTGACCATTAAAACAAGTCTAGAAATCGTCTTTATGTTAGGAACGATGTTCGTCTTACTGTATACAAAACGGAGCTGGACATAAGAAGACTCGTCACAGGAACTCAACAGCAAGTGTGTCATTTTCAGCAAAATTTTAACTTTGATTTGTAATTTTAAGTGAACTAAACAAACAACACGAAACAAAATCTGCACTTTTTTGTTGTTGTTGAAGTACAAGGGTCACCAGTGCTGAGGTAGTCAGTAAGGGGACCTAATCAAACGTTGAGAAACACTGGTGTAAACATAAGATGGAATATTCCATTACAAGTCAAGTAAGAGTTAGTGCTACGTGTGCAGGAAGCTACGTTATGGGAGGAAAAGTGTGGCAGAAAAGATAGAGAATTCCTACCTCTTGAGAATTAGCCATCAAAGCAGACATAATGTTTTCGAGGCTTAATAGTATGGTCCCTTTAAGAGAATTATAAATAGGCTGTCAATTAATGTGAAGTTCCATCCAACTGGACCGTTGAACACTATTATTACAATGCATATTTATTCATATTATGAATGGATTCTCTTTACCGGGTAGAGCTTCTATTATCTTGATAGGTTTACTTTAGAAAGAAAATATTCTTTTTTTTAACTCATTTATATATAATGCTCTCTATCTTGAGTTGAGCATATTGGGAAGTGATATACATTCTGCCATTAGCGTATTAAGCGATGCTCTTTGCGTAAACAAATCGAGCTTAGGCATTTGAACGATGAGAAAACATCGTTAATTTACTACTCACGCAGCAGCAACAGCAGCCAAATAGCTTAATGGTGAGGCGCCTTGACTGTTGTTTGGGCAGTAGAGTTTCGATCCTGATTTGAGATAGTTGCCTGTCTAGCCGCACTGATGAGCTGTGATACAGCGAAACAGTATTGTATGTGAATGAATATATATATATATATATATATATATATATATATATATATACACTAAGTATCTTCTGATAGATATAGTCTTTGAACCAAGGACTAAATCTATCAGAAGAAAGTACTTAGGTCCCCTGATAAGACCATCAATTATTAATAATTGACTGACCGAAAAAGTGTCATGTCTGTATAGTGATCATATAAAATGTTAATCTGAATATAAATAAAATATATCTTGCTTTTTTATTGAGCACTAGTATATAAACCTCGTTAAATTCATTGTTTTTTTCCTCTTTGAATACTTTAACCTGGAATTAACTATTTTATCGTATATTCTATATAAGTGAGCATGTGTGTATGAGGACACTTCTCAACCTATATGCTCAACGAATTTTTAATCTACAGATTTTAAATTCGGTATATAGGATATTCAGAGATGTGGAAAATTTTTAATCCGTTTTAATTTGGAAAACAGGGCTGCTAAGGGGTCAAAATTGAAAATGTGGTACGTGGGAGGCCACCGGATTTTTATCTCTGTTCAACTGTTTCTCACTGTGCATGCGCGGTCGTGAAATATGACTGCTTCCTTATGTTAAGTTTGGGTTGGTTTGAAAACACTCTTTGAAAACCATGGCAAGCTGGCGTAATGGTTATAGTACTCCCTGCCTTTAGGTTTTGGTTTCGACCTCAGCTCGAGTATTTTTTTTTTTCATTTACTTACAAGAAGTGAACTGTTTAGAAAAAATATAATACTCGCATGCACGCGTTTCAATTTTTGTTGCTTTTTTTTCATTTGTGTTTTTTTTTTTTAAAGAATTGAACTACTGTATTTCTGTTTATAATAAATAAAAATACTGCATTAATTAAACTATAATATTTGTGTGCATTTCACGACCGGGCAACGCCGGGTATAGTCATAAAAGTGAGAATGTGTGTATGTGTAAGGACAATTCTCAACCTATATACTCAACGAATTTTTGATCTAGAAACTTGAAATTTGGTACATAGAGGATTCAGGCACGTGGAAACTTTTTAATCCATTTTCATCCGGAAAAAAGGGCGGGTAAGGAGTCAAAATACAAAAATCGAGGCCGTCGGATTTTTAACGATGTGTTAACTGTTTCACGACTGCGCATGCATTAATCGTTCATATTATGTTAAGAATAAGAAGGTTTGAAAACACCTTTTGTCGATCGTGTTCAGTTGGTTCAATGGTTATAGTACTTGACTTACTGTCTTTAGGTTTTAGTTTCGATCTAAGATCGAGTATTTATTTATTTTTTACTTACAAGAAGTGAACTGTTTAGAAAAGACATAATACGCACAGTTTCTTTCCGTTCTTTTTACGTCATTTTTTTTTCAAGGAATGTAACGTTACTTTCAATACCGGGCAACGCCGGGTACATCTTCTAGTAAAAAACAGGGTGAGTCACAGGAAACGAATATTTTTAGAACGCTCCTTGCTCTCCTCGAGTAAGGGATAGGGAATGAGAAAGGTAGTTTTTAAATCTGCTCAAGATGCCGTTTAGAGTTTTGTTTTCCTTAAAAACTTCAGTTTCCCGTGACTCACCCTATATATATATATATATATATATATATATATATATATATATATATATATATATATATATATACAGGGTGACCCCCCCCCTCAAAAAAACAAAAGCTAAATGGAGGCTATCTAGAACATATGCTGTATAACGGAGAAAAAAAGGCCAAATACCCTTGTGTTTTGGTGTGATGTTTTGAATATAATAAACTAGTTATGACCGAAGTTTCATTTCATTCGTACAAAACTCTAAGAAACGGGGCCTAATTAGAGTTGGGGTCCGTTTTTTGGGGGGTCACCCTATATATATATATATATATATATATATATATTCATAAATCTATATCCACTGTCTAGTGTAGATAGATTTTCTCTCATTGCTGCAATGTTATTTGCCTATGCACACCTATCTTAGCAGTGACGTTTCCAATGTATGTGCATTTATAGAAAACCAGCTAATCCTATGCACATTATCAGCTGCACAATCACACTGCATGGTTAGCGTGTCTCCGCTCTTCCTATCTATCCCTTAATCTACCTTTCCATCTAGGTAGACTGTTTGAGGCCATATCTGTTTGTTGAGTTCTCGTCTCCACAAGTCATTAGCTAACATTTCCTTCATCACTGGCATGACTCCATAAAGACTCCATAAAGAGAGTTTTTAACAAAATATACATAAAAAAAAAACATCTTATACAACGCTTGTTTGTTGTGTCATATGATGGCTGCCAGTAAACAAGGACAAATACAATACATCTTTATAAAAACAAATGCGTCTTTCTTTATTTCCTTTTTTCGCACGATTAACAAGTAAGCTTTTTTTTTTGTATATATTTTATTCGCAAAGATGACAAAATATAAAGAGGAAATAAATTCATTTCTATTACAGTCACGTAAATTCTTTCCAATTTAGATTGTAGCCAATTTATAGTAGTGATTTAACAATATATACATATAAATAAATCTATGCAGCTTCCATTCCCAAACTCAATTAGGCCCCGGCGTTGTCCGGTCATTAAATTAGATATATTTTAATATACCAAGATTTCATTAATATTATTATAGAGCCAATTATCTAGCATGTCATATAATATTGTACCCAATGTATAGTCTTGGTTTCAAATGTAAAAAAAAAAAAAAAAAAAAAAAAAAAAAAAAAAAAAATATGACTAAAGTGCCATCACCTAGAATCGAAACCAAACTAATATCAAAACTGCAGCAGTAAAACCCTATGACATTACCACTAAACCACTGTCATTCGGATATGAAACCATTAAAAATAAACTAACATGACTATACAAAACATATAACGATTTGCGCATGTAAATCAGAGTAGTTTTAGTCGACTCACGCATGACAAGTTCTGATTTATTTCGACTTTAACCCCTTTTGTTGATCCCTTAAAACTTATTTTAACCGGCTAATGACCCATAAAAAGCGTAATCATTTGAGCCGCCTAGCACCACTCTGCGACTTTTCATTTTGGAAGAGATAGAGTTTGAAAAAAAAATGGAGACAGACGGACAGACATAGTGAGTTTTATAAATGAGAGTATCACTTAATAGGTGTCATAAGCTGAAGAATGCACAAAAAAGATGAAATAACAGTTAGTTTCAGAGATGAAGTAGACTTGACCCGGTCATCGCTGTTTATGTTCTGGTGTTATTCTTGACACACTAGTTGTATAAAAAGTGAACACCCATTGGGCAAATTAAAATTTATGGACCATCCTACTAACTCAAAAAAATAAAAAAGAAAAAAAATGGCATGATTTTCTTTATAAAATTCAACATGTACAAAATATACCAAACCAAAAATTATGCAATATAAACACTTACACAGACAAGTGTTTCATCGCTTCACAGCACATCGGTGTGGTTAGAAATAGAAACCACATCAATCACGAAATTCAAAAAGCAGATCCTTCAAGCCCTCGACATAAATAACCTCGACAAACCAGACAAGCAGCTAAATTCCACCCTACACAGTAGAGATCCCTAGATGACAGAAAACCTTATACTCTAATAGTTTATTACCTAGGACTGCTAGACTCTGGAATTTCCTTCCGGGTTCCTGTTTCCCGAACTGTACTGACATGCAGAAGTTCAAGTGTAATGTAAACAGACATCTTGCTTCTCAACTCTCTACAAATTATATCCCAGATATTAGTCCCCCTACATCAGAATGGCACTGTGACTTGTTTGGGGTGAAAATGCAATAAAAATGTGGACGGACGGCTTGGAAAAAAAGCTTGATGTAAGAAAAATCGCCGGAAAAATTGCAGGAAGATAACGATCAAAGTTCACTGACAATCTCAACAGGGTCACTGGAAACACGAGTAGAGATCTCATCAGGAAGACCAAATGCAGAGGGGACTGGAGAACCATGGGCATTGATATGTGCAAGAATAAACCTGATACTTGAAGAATTTTCATTATTTAAAATAACTTTTTATATTATTAATTTAAAAAAAAATACTAGCTGTTAAAAACTTAACAGTAAAGACATAGCTGTAAACGCATCAATATAATGGTGACGGACATTTTACGATCCGAAAGATGCAAAAAAAAAATAAAAAAATAAAAAAATGAAAAATATTTAAAAGAAATCGAATGATTTTTTTTTAAATTGAATGTTTGCACCTTCAAGTGGTTTCAAAACAGTTTGTTTACTTTCTAAAAAAAAAAAAAAATTAATTTCATTAATCGTGCTTCTTATGCAATGTAGTCGTTAGATCATAGAAACAAAAGACAGGAGGAAACTCGACTCTCTTTTTTTTTTTAACAAATGCCTTTATATCCGATGTTTCCAACAACGCATTTTTTTCTAAATATTTTTCTCTTCCGCGTCCCTGCTACCATAACTTTACTGACATGCAGAAGTGCAAGTGTAATGTAAATGGACATCTTGCTACTCAACTCTCTAGATAGTATCCCTGCAAATTATATCCATTTCTCCTTCTCTGGTCGCGTGTGACTTTTCTTCCCATGGAACGCCACCTCCATGTCTCGAACTGGTGCTTTTCTGAACACCAGCCACGCCTCGAACACGTGTGTCTATCATCATGTCCCAAACGCCACTTTTCTCTCGACACATACGTCCTTTTATCTTTGCTATGACGTCATTTTGCGCAGCCGGCTTAGTCATTCGCACATCTTTATGCAGGAGTTTTTACCAACTTTCTTTCTATGCTAGAATGCACCCGGTGTTGCTAAATCGTAAAATACACTTAATATATGGTAGTATAATTCATGCAGATTATGAATTTATTATTATAGAGACAATTCTCTATCGATTATTATA
>NC_136484.1:41733012-41745512 GCF_053919585.1 Euprymna scolopes
ATTAAAATAGCTCTACGATATAGATGCCTATCGAGCTAATTATATATCTACATTACAACGAGCACTGTTTTCTTTTCTTTTATTTTATTGTATTAATAAATTTACTAATACATTAAAATATACTCTGCTCTTAAGACTCTTGTTCTAATCCCCTAAGTATATATATATATATGATGATTGTAACGTCTTATCACACGAGTGCCACTCCCTCAGGCACTTAAAGTCCATAAGCCCCAAAACGACTTTTTTTTTTTTTAGTCCTACTGGTGAATTCACACGCAGAAGCAGGCATGACACTGAATACGGTCATTGAGATCAATTATTAAATGTGTCCAGCATTTTAAGCCTACACGTGTCACAACTTTCCCATCGCCACATGACTATTTTTATAGACAAATGCCTGAGGGAGTATCTATACACAGATGATGTTACAGAGTCTTAGCGTTGTACGACAGCTGTCTCTCTCTCTCTCTCTCTCTCTCTGTTCAAAATGTTGAGATCCAGCAACAAGCAAGAGCAAGATAGTCACGAACAAGTTAAATTGCAGACCAGCTTAATGCGGGTACTGGTCTCCCGCTTTATGGTTTTTTAAATCAGAGATTTGTTTCTCCTAGAAAGGTTGCCTTCACCACGGCTTACAGGAGCCCTCTCCACCCCAACACACGCAGACATACACACAAACACACACAGTGCTAGTTGGCCGTTGACCCCGAAAATGGGTTCATTCACCCTTTGGAAAGTCTTGTTTTTAATCCTTAAGGGAGACTAGCCACGCTCCTCACCAAACAAGTCTAGTGGGGGAACCAGTTTAGTCGCCGGTAACCGGACCATGAAGCAGGTAGTATTGGGTTACATGGTACCAGTAGCATATGAAATAACCTGATATATATACAGGGTGTCCACAAAGTCTGGCTACATTATGTAGCCAGACTTTGTGGAAGCATCCTGTACATTATGTAGCCAAACTTTGTGGGTACCCTGTATATATATCTCTCACACACACACGTGTATATATATATATATATATATATATATATATATATATATATATATATACAGGGTGGGCCAAAATAAGGGTCCTATCTTTAAATTTGAATAACTTCCACAAAATAAAAGTTAAACTCACCAAACTATGTGTGTGTAGACTGACCCTTCCGAGATTTTTTTGAAATAAACAAAACAAATTTTGGCCGAAAAACACTTCTTAAAACTTAAATGTATTTATGATTTTTTAAAAATAGGACCCTTATTTTGGCCCACCCTATATATACAGGGTGCCCACAAAGTCCGGCTTTGTGAACACCCTATATATATATATATATATATATATATATATATATATATATATATATATATATATATATATAATGATTCCAACAAGTGAAAAATGTATATTTAAATGGTAACCCACTCATTAAAAAAAATATATGTGTGTGTTGGTGTGTGTAAAAGTTTTTTCGGTATTGCCCTTTTACCTCCATTTATTTTTCTTGTGCCAGCACGATAAGCAAACATATACAAAAGAATAGCGGTCTTCGTATCGGAAAATCCACAGTGTGAGTTGTTGAAATCGATAAGTTAGAATCTCAAATATACGATTTTTTTAAAAATCTGTTCTAGATTTAATAACACAAATGCAATCGCATATCCTTTTTAGTCTGTTCGCTATGCGTACTCCGCGACTTGTCTATCCATATCCTGTTTAAAAGGTCAATCTCATTGTTGTAAAAAAATTTTTTTTTTCCTCGGAAATCATTTCAAGTTAATGTAAGTTGACGTCACTTTCATTAAATTAGACGCGCACTGTCCATACGTGGCTGCCATGGTGTACGCCACTGACACAGATGTTCACCTCAAATTGTTTTATTATTTGTTTTGTGTTTTCCGAATTTCTTGAGATGGGGAGTGGTTATTCGTATTATTTGGATTCTTTTGACTACTATTCTCATTTTTAAGTGTGTTGTATTGCGAGCTATGACAGGAACGAGACAACATTTATGATAGAAGATAGATTATAGAGGTGAAGAGACGAGAGACGTGTAATGAACAGTTCTTTTAAACATGGAGGGGGATACATTATTGATGAGGGGGATACAGTCAACACTTTTGAAATGGTTTCACATAAAGACAAAACCACATTACCTTGCGGTTGATGACAAACGATGACAAAGGCTTACATAACAATATGAAGACATTTATTTTCCAGCTGAGAATGGTAAGAATCCAATGCCGTTTTACATTGCTACATTTTGTCGTCCTCCTCTCCTTCGCTTCTAAAAGAAGCTTAGACTAACTCGAACTGAACTCTAACTGCTCTGTCTTTCCTCTCTCAACTACCAAACTGTTTTCGAACCCTAACTTCAACGTATATATTGATCTATATTTCTTTGTGACGTCAGAACGTAGACAACAAGTGCATGTTTTGCACATGAATATTGCATTTGCTTCCAACACATGTCCTGGCGGCACAAAGGACATTCCGTAATTTGATTGTTTCTTATTCCTGATTTATTTCTAACTATAATGGATAATTCCACTGCATTCTTGGAATCGTATCTAAATGACAATATGTATTTATTTTGATACTGAGTCTTATTCCAGCATTCTTCTTTAACAATAATTATCTTTGACTCTAATACTTCGTTTCTAACTAAAAACTGGGAGCTTTCCCCTTCAATATGCAACAAGTGTTATTTTCACAATGTTTCAGTCAAAGTGACCTTCGACCATCTTCAGATTTATCTTGTAGAACTGGGGAATCTTTCTGTCAAACACAGGAATCTAAACGAAATTTTGAACGGAATTCCTTATTTAATCCATCGGGGTAGCATGTTTTTGTTCCGTCAGCCATGTCTGGGTAGAAATCTTAAGTAATTCCCAATTGTATCTTTTTAGTGTCGCCTGCACCGAGGACTGAACCTTCAACCTCCAGGAGAATATAACTTTATAACTGAATATTATCAAGTATTTTATCCAATACACCATGGGTCCATGCAATTGGGAATTACTTAGGACTTCAACCCAGTCATGGCTGACGGAACAAGAGCATGTTACTCTTGTGGATTAAATAAAGAGTTCTGTTCAAAATTTCGTGAAGATTATTTCTTTTGTACATGCACATGTCTGACACAAGGTCATTAGCTCTAAGCATTCTTCTCTGTTTATATATGAGGTGACACGAAGTGGATAAGGAAATAGATTATGTGGACCCACTACCACGTGACGTATGTAAAGATCGATGGATGTGTCTAAAGATGATTTACTTTTGTCATCCTTGTTTGTTGTCCAATAGTCTTCAATGTTGTCTTTTCTCTTTGCTGATGCTGACAGCATCAACAGTCCTCGTGATCGTGGCCCTTTCGAGAAAGAATAGATTCCGATTGATGATTCAGTGTCATTGCCCGTGGGCCTTCACATCTTATGTGTTTATTCGCATTGAATTTACATCCACTATTTTAAGAACAGCTTAATGGACAAATAAACATTGTTAGGAAGTTTTTTTTTTTGTTTTTTTTTTTTTCATACGAATCACGTCTCTCTGTCTAATCGATTATTTGTATCTTTCATAACGAAAATCTGTTTCATAATTACAATGACCAATATGTGTATTACCCGTTGGAAATCTGTTAAAGAAGTATATTTCGACGGGTGAAATTGGAATCAGAGGAGTGGCTGGAAAGATACAACGAATAACAATAATGAAAACAGCTGAAACATTAAGGAAAACCCTGGAATGCGGAGACTAACACATGAGCCATATGTACGGGCCAGATGATACTGCAGAGACAAAACACGAAATGTTACATGGAACCATGGACATTGAAGCTGCATATCTATAAGTTCTCACTCCCCTTTTCTATTACCTAACCCCCCTCCCAAAGAATGATGCCAAATAGTCGAGAAGGCTCAAGGAGGATGGAAAGACTGAGTAGAGAGCGCTGACCAGACCTCCACTGGACAAATGCCAAGAAAACTGGTACCTTAGGGAGGCTTATTGCCACCCAAACTCCAGTGGAGACCAACGACTGCTGCTAGCGAGAAATCAATGGTAAGCAGCTGTTGCGATAATGCAAATTCATTTGTAAATGTTATCGAAAGAGATAGAGAGTAGTGGAAATCTAGGGAGACTTGTTGTCACTCAGCTTCCAAGGAACACCACAAGTTGTTTTCAAGGAGAAATCCTTTATAACCTGTGTGAAACCTCCTTGTGAGCCAATAATAATAATAATAACATAAATAATAATAATAATAATAATAATAATAATAATACGAGACTCTTTGCAAAAGTAAAGCCTCCTATGTTTTCACTAAAAAAGTTCAAGAGTTATGAAGGTGGGAGTGGTACGACTGAAATGAGCGACCTTTTGTGCTAGATCTATTTTTCTACATAGTCACCACCATTCTCAATGCACTTTTGCCAGGTATTCACTGTCAAATCTCTGCTTCTGACGCACATCGATGACAGCAGTTGCTTTCTTAGAGTCTCACACGGTCAATATCTGCCACACAGAGATGAAACTTTTAGGTCATTAATGCATAAGTTCAGTCATCATAACAATATCATTTGCAATCCCCTCTGATCCATTAAGACAGAATAGAAAAAATAGGAGGCATTACTTTTGGAACGCTCCTCATAACAATAAAATCATTTAGTACATTGCTCCGATCTACTACAACTCATCCAATGTACATATACACATGTACATTGGTATAGCAGAGGTGGGGGGGGGATATCAGGTATAATTTTATATAAATTAAAAAGTAAAACATTTGACTATATTTGATGGCGACCTGAAAGCTTAATTTTCATTAATTACTACACAGAGATGTAGGGGAGGGTGTCACTTCCTTACCTGGATTACTAATAATAATCATAATGAAATTATTGAGTACGTTGTTCAGTTCTATTATAACTCACCACAGTTGCATGTGCATTTGTATAGAGGGATGACATCAGGTGTAATTTTATGCAAAATAAAAAAGTAAAATGTTTAACTATAGTTAAGAGCGAATCGAAGGTTTCATTTTCATGAGCTACTACACCAAGGAGAGGGTGTAACTTTCTTTCTTGGATTACTCCACTTACCCTTGATCTTCATCTCATAATTCTAAGATTACTTGATTACTCCACTTACCCTTGATATTCATCTCATAATTCTAGTAAGCAGAATCAAGTAGAATTTTTTGAGTCTTTGGTATACTATGAAATATTAAAATCGGAAGTAAAGAACACGGACCGGTATTTGTCATAAATCACTTGCAAAATAGATTTACGTATTTATGTTGTATAAAAAATAATATTAATCACAAAAATCCGACAAACAGATTAGCTTTACTTTATATATAAGATCAACACTATGAACAATATCCTCTATTCTCCATCTGTTCCTAAATTTGAATGTGGATTCCATGAACTATGCTTCATTCCTAGAACTGCCCACCTGTAGAACTCTATTCCACTACTCTGCTTTTCAGTTGATTACAATAAGGTAGTCTTCAAGTCCAATGTAAACAAATTCTAACTGGGCCGCCCTCTTAAATAATCAAATTATACCAAATTCTCACTACTAACAATTGCTACGCTGTTGTGCTGATGACTACCGTACACCCATTAACCCTTATCCTCGAGTAGCCTTCAAGTCTTGATAAGTGGCGATCCTTGTAAAAAAAAAATATGAAAATACAATGTTTTTAAAGACCTTGAACTGATGTTCACGATAAATGATGAAACAGAATTAATATCTATCTAGGATTAACAAGGATCATAAGGATTTCGAAAAATCGACTGGCTTTGCTTTATATATAAGATATGCATAAATCACCACAATAGATCAGATTTGAACTCATTAAAGCTTATTCCATAGTCTGCAATAATATCTATTAAGTTAATCATGCTTCATATATGGCATAATTGCATTGATACACTAGTTATCATTAAATCACTGAAGTGAAGTGTGTGTGTGTGTGTTTGGATTCTTAATCCGGCATGGGGATGTGATGCGTCTAGTGTGTTAGGTAGAAGTTAGTGTTAAGTTCATGCTTGCATACCTTCTCGCTTCCAGCTAACACCGCTGGCTAACCTCGTGGCGAAAAGGGAGCAGCTATGCATAAGTCTTCCCTGCCAGTACATAGCCTCTCCATCATCAAGACTCCTACAGTGCCTCCATGTTGGCCACACACGGTAACTAGGTGCCTTGCAGCCCAAGGCTAAATCTGTAGGAGATCTCGGAGTAGTAGGGGACCCCAGAGGTAGTGCGTTATGGCCCACCGATGTGTGGACACACCCTGGCACACTGCCAACCCCTACCCCACTGTCTTGTGAGTGTCCTTGGTTGGGCGAAGACTAGGGGAACCAACCCCAAAATCAAACACCACTGCCTTGTGGACCTTATCACAGCAAAAGGCTAAGAGATGGGAACTCTGACTTCAAGTCCTCCTGCTGCCTTGCAGTTTTCCTTAAAAGGCTATGGAACCTCATTCAGTAAGAAAAGGCGTAGTATAGGACACAAGAGGGCGACTGTCTACCTCACTGAGATTACTTTCGACCAGAAGCTGCGTCCCCTGCTGCTGCCAGTAGTGGCGGATTTGCTCCACTGGAAATGAGCATTGGAGGTTCAGGGGGTTCTATCTGATGCGCAACAGATACTACACCTAAACTGCGCAAGCAAGGAAGGAGCCAAGGTGAAAAGTCCTATACCGAAGGATAAAGCACTGAGGCCCCGACTAGTCATCGTCAAGGCTGACAGACTGCATGATGATGAAGCTAAGCAACATTTGATTTGGCCAATATCAGATGAGTAACAATTTGGGAATACCAAGCACTGTATGCAAAACCCTAATATCGTTATCTCCCCTGGCGGAGATATACAAGAAACTGGAATTCGCTTGTGATTTAAATATTTCTGATGAAAGTTTCTCCTTTGGAGAGAGTCAGTTCACCCCACTTAGTGTGAATACTACTTCAGTATGGAATTGTAACCATACTCTCACCCGCCCCAAAATTATAGACTTTAGTGGGAGTATATGCTCTACCGAGTGCCATTCTAGTTATTGTAGTTATAAAGAAGCTACTTCAATTCATTTAAATTCTCTTGATTTGCATAATATTAATGAGACAACAGAGAATAACAAAAAGAAAATTAAAAAAAATGTTTTTTTTTGTTGTTTTTTTTTTTTAGTAAAATCAACTAATTACCATCCACTAATGAAGTAATCAATATTAATATCTTCTCTGGTCATAAGATGCTGGTTTAAGAGTTACTTTGGCAATTACACATTTTGGTGGACATTGGGTTAAAAGCGGGGGGGGGAGTAAGAGTAAGATTGATTATGTTTGGAGTTATATCACAGCCTAACGAATGTTCCACCGGCTTTTGATTGGTGGGTGTAGACACTCGGCCAGAGAATAGCTGTTTGCTAAATTGGCAGCTTGACAATTAGTCAAAGGTTATTGGCTTTTAATCAGATTTTGGTGCTTACAATCGTTTTATTATTGATATCTTCCAAAAATTTGTTTCGGATGGCATAAGGCCAAGAGCATATTAACAAATCTACTGAGAGGGAATAACAAAGTTTAAGAATTCGTATTATTTAAATTCTTTAGACGACTGTTCTTATCATGAGTGTCATTTTCATAACATTTCGGTCAATGTAACCACGGACCTTCTTCAGGTGTATCTGGTCGAACTTAGAATCTTTCTGTTGAACTCGAAAATCTGCATGGAATTTCAAACAGAACCCATAAATTAAATCAACGAGGGGTAGTGCAGTCTCGTTCCATCAGCCATGACTGGATAGAAGTCCAAAGTAATTTGCAATTGTATTTTTTAGTGTTGTTCGCAGTGAGAATTTAACCTTCAACCTCCGCCGACAAATCTAGTATGAATTTTAGAAGCTTTAAAATTATTTTCTTTCTAGATGTACGATCTTACTACTTGTTATATATATGTATATATATATGTATATACATGTATATGTATATATGTGTATATATATGTATATATATCTATATATCTGTATATATATATATGTATAAATGTATATACTAGCAGGGGTGTCCGGCGTTGCTCGGGTGTTTGGAGGTGTATGCTGTGCAAAAAAAGCAAAAAAACAAAAAAAATGGTTAATTTTTTATAACTTTGACCCCTATTATAACCCCTTAAAATTTATTGTTTCGGGCCCAAATCACTTTATTAAGTTAGATCCATGTTCAAGGAACCTAAATCTAAAATTTCAAGTGTCTAGACCCAAAATTGTCGGAGGAGTTTGGTAGTGTTCTTAAAGGTCAAATCGTTGAAATTTGACCCCTTAACAGCCAAATTTCTGGCTGACACCCGTCACATCGATTTTCCCAAATCTCAGTACCCGGTATTTCAAATTTCGAGTCTATAGACTAAAAATTGACAGAGTTATTGGGTAGGGAAATGTACACAGAGACAGACACACATGTTCACTTTTATAGATATATAGATAGATATGTATATATATATGTATGTATATATATATATATATATATATATATGTATGTATATATATGTATGTATATATATATGTCTATGTATATATATATGTATGTATATATATGTATATATATATGTGTATGTATATATATATATATATATATATATATATATGTATATATATATGTGTATGTATATATATATATATATATATATGCATATATATATATATATATATATGCATATATATATATATATATATATATATATATATGCATATATATATATGTGTGTATGTATATATATATATATGTGTGTATATCAGGGCATGTCATATGCTACTGGTACCATGTAACCCAGTACTACCTGCTTCATGGTCGGGTCACTGGCGACTAAACTGGTTCCCCCACTAAACTTGTTTGGTGAGGAGGCTGGCTAGTCTCAGTGAAGGATTAAAAACAAGACCTTCCAAAGGGCGAATGAACCCTTTTTTGGGGTCAACGGCCAACTAGCACTGTGTGTGTTTGTGTGCATGTATGAGTGTGTTGGGGTGGAGAGGGCTCCTGTAAGCCGTGGTGAAGGCAACCTTTCTAGGAGAAGCAAATCTCTGATTAAAAAAAAACATAAAGCAGGAGACCAGTACCCGCATTAAACTGGTCTGCAGTTTAACTCATTGGTGGCTATCTTGCTCTTGCTTGTTGCTGGATCTCAACATTTTGAACAGAGAGAGAGACAGCTCTCTATATAGAATGTGAGAATTATAGGACAAAATAAAGAAAGTGAGTTATAAAAGATGTTGAAATTAAACCCAAGGTCTACATTCTACTCTTCTGAATATATATATGTAAATGAAAAATAGCATAATGGGGCCATATAAAGGGTATTTGCAGCTTTTCTTCCAATTTTCGGATTTTAATCATGTCAAATCACACTTTATTTCCTTTTGATGGATTGATTGTTGCTATTTTTTCTGATGAGTTAAGGGCAAAATAGATTCACTGATTGATATAATAATTAAGTGATTGATTTTGTGCTATGAAACAGATACTGTCAAGAATTGTAAATTTTAACTGAATTAAAAGAATAAATTATAAGATGGTCAACATCATGAATTTTGAAATATAGCTTTTTGTCATTAGCTGTGCCTACATGACGTCATTTTAGTTTTTAATTTTTATTTATTTGCACATTTTAAAATTTAAACTTAAGGTAGATAACTCCATTTATATTCTTTAATTTAAGATGATTCATCTCCCTTCGTTAATTTTTAGATGATTATTTAAAAATGTTCATATCAGCAGTCGTCTGTTGTTTTTAATAAATTGTACTTAAGAAAGTTATTATGTCATCAATAACATGGTACAACAATAACAAATGGAAATTGGCTAGTCAGACATAAGGTCTGATTTGTCAGCTTAAATGCTATTTGGGCTTAACTTGGAAAATCTAAAAAGATAACTGTATCATCATATCGTAATCATATTTGATTTGACATCTCTTTCACGAAGTGGCATGGATTGACTAGCTTTTAGAAACTGACTTTCAAACTAATCTCTCTTTGACCAAGCCTCCATTAACCTCCCCCTGACTCTCCCCCCTCTCTCTCTCTTTCTTTCTCTCTCTGTGTTGTTCTTCCTTATCACTTGTATGCTTTCCTCTGCAAACTGACTTTGCTACCTAAACTGTTTTATATTTATTGCCCCAAACACTATCATCCATTTTTACAATGTGACCAAACCAATGCAGTCTCCTGTTTGGGACACATCTTCCTATTCTGTCCATATTTAATCTTCTTCTTTGATCATCAGTTCTAATCTTGTTTCTGAAATCCACACTATACATTCAGCATATAATGTTCGCATCATTTCTCGTCATGCAACACATATCCTCAACTTTCCTAGCCAAGTTTCACTTCCATATAAAATCATACTGTTACATGCCTGATAGATCTTTTTGATGGTAACGCTTTGCTGGTTAGTAATGGCAAAAGTTCATTGACCGTACTCCATCACTTCCAATGATGAATCACATTAGCACTAGCTCTTCCCTGTGCACCAATAGTACCACAAACATAACAACATGTCTAAACAATTCTGAACAAGCTCATGTTAGATTTTAATGGCTGAATCAAGATTTTAATCTGATAACTTTTTTTTTTTTCATCATTAAAAAAAAATTACCGCTTAATTCTTAAATTTCTTATCGGCAAAATGTCTACTGATAATTAACTGAGACCAGGATAACTGGTATTTTTTCTTTCAAAAAAAGATTTTGTGATTATTTCCAATTTATTTATCGACTGTCAGATTAGAAATAAGACCAAAACACTGCCAATCTTTCGCTTTTAATAGCCATAATATAAAAAAATAGACAATTTCTTATGGTAATTACCAATCCACCAGGAAATCGACTTTGATCTCTGCCGAAACACCAAGAATCAAATCACAACAGAATAAAAAAAAGTTGGAGTGATTTACATGACAACTTGTCACCAAGTTTTTAGAGCAAAATATTTTATGGTGCTTTTTACTTAAATTTAATCATTAGTAAGTAAGTAAGTAAGTAAGTAAGTAAGTAAGTATCAAGATATTAAGTGATTTATGTTAGGGACAATCATTGTACTCTTATGTCCATGTATGTTTTTTTTTATGGCAATCTCTCTGAATAAGGAATGAATACACTTGGTGCAAGAAGCTAAAAAATATGTTACATATATTCTGACCCAGGAAACAGCAATTATTCCCCCTTTGTCAGAAACATCTTTCTGCTTTTTCTACAAGTACTTTAATGGCGAATGCTCTGACGAACTGCACCCACTTGTGCCCCCTCGACGTAAATACCCCCCCCCCGAAAAACCCAACAAGCAGCTAAATTCCACCCCTCCACAGTAGAGATCCCTAAATGTAAGAGAGCCTTCTACTCCAGTAGTTTCTTCCCCAGGACGGCTAAACTTTAGAATTCCCTGCCGGGTCCCTGCTTCCCCAACTGTACTGACATGCAGAAGTTCAAGTGCAACGTGAACCGACATCTTGCTGCCCAACTCCCTACACAGTACCCCTGATGCCCATGTCCCTGATAGTAGCCCTCTCCAACAAAGTGGCAATATGCCTTGTTTGGGGTGAAAATGTAATAAAAAAATAAATAAATAAAAATAGAATGTGAGAATTATAGGACAAAATAAAGAAAGTGAGTTATAAAAGATGTCGAAATTAAACCCAAGGTCTACGTTCTACTCTTTTCAATATATATATATATATATATGTATATATATATATATATGTATATATATATATATATATATATATATATATATATATATATGTATATATAAAATAGCATAATGGGGCCATATAAAGGGTATTTGCAGCTTTTCTTCCAATTTTCGGATTTGAATCATGTCAAATCACACTTTATTTCCTTTTGATGGATTGATTGTTGCTATTTTTTCTGATGACTTAAGGGCAAAATAGATTCACTGATTGATATAATAATTAAGTGATTCATTCTGTGCTACGAAACAAATACTGTCAAGAATTGCAAATTTTAACTGAATTAAAAGAATAAATTATAAGATGGTCAACATCATGAATTTTGGAATATAGCTTTTGTCATTAGCTGTGCCTACCTGACGTTACCTGGGGTATACTGACGTCATTTTAGTTTTTAATTTTTATTTATTTGCACATTTTAAAATTAAAACTTAAGGTAGATAACTCCATTTATATTCTTTAATTTAAGATGATTCATCTCCCTTCGTTAATTTTTAGATGATTATTTAAAAATGTTCATATCAGCAATCGTCTGGGCTGAACTATGTATTATTGTTTTTAATAAATTGTACTTAAGAAAGTTATTATGTCATCAACAACATAGTACAACAATAACAAATGGAAATTGGCTAGTCAGACATAAGGTCTGATTTGTCAGCTTAAATGCTATTTGGGCTTAACTTGGAAAATCTTAAAAGATAACTGTATCATCATATCATTATCATATTTGATTTGACATCTCTTTCACGGGGTGGCATGGATTGACTAGCTT
>NC_136484.1:41755512-41910512 GCF_053919585.1 Euprymna scolopes
GTAGAATACGCTTAAATATGATAATTTGATTAACGCAGATTTCGTATTTATTATTATATCATATTGGACCCAATATATTGTAATGATTTAAAAATATGTCTGTTTTCAAGTTTAATGCAAACAAGTTTTTGATGAGCCGTTCCATATAAGTGAACAAATTTACCAAATCCCCATTACTAACGGTTACTATATTGTCCGATTTCTACTGCACACTCTTTAACCCTTATCCTCGAGTGGCCTCTGGGCCTTGATAAGTGGTGATGCCTATGTGAAAAAAAAATGAAAAAAAAAAAAATGATTTGTGTGCCACCATAGAGAATAGAAACCAAAACGTTTAGCTTACAATTTATTTTTTCCTTTGACGTTAATGCCGAGCTATGAAGACATGTTTGCTGGAAGGCAAAAAATTAAAACATAAACCAATAACTATTACGTTACGCATGCATATTCGTAATGCCGTTGCTCGACCTTCACATGGCAAATTCTATTTCTTCAATTTTCACACTTTCGTACGGATTTTCTCCGGCTAAAACCCAAATATGAAGTTTCGCATGGGTTTGAATACTCTATATATGAAGTTCCACGTCTGTAGACCAAATTTTTAAAACTATATATGCATGCATAAATCTATATATCTATAAAAGTGAACGTGTCTGTCTGTCTGTCTGTCTGTCTGTGTACATTTCCCTACGCAATAACTCTGTCAATTTTTAGTCTATAGACTCGAAATTTGAAATACCGGGTACTGAGATTTGGGAAAATCGATGTGACGGGTGTCAGCCAGAAATTTGGCTGTTAAGGGGTCAAATTTCAACGATTTGACCTTTAAGAACTCTACCAAACTCCTCCGACAATTTTGGGTCTAGACACTTGAAATTTTAGATTTAGGTTCCTTGAACCTGGATCTAACTTAATAAAGTGATTTGATCCCGAAACTATAAATTTTAAGGGGTCATAATAGGGGTCAAAGTTTTAAAGAATTAACCATTTTCTTCGTTTTTTTGCTTTTTTTGCACAGCATACACCTCCAAACACCCGAGCAACGCCGGGCACCCTTGCTAGTATATATATAGAAAGAGGTTTGTGTTTACTATAACCTTTTTATGCAAATATTACGCAAGTATAAATCATGTAGAATAGCTGCATGAATATAATTATATGTAATAGTTAACTAAAGATGATCATCCCATCAGAAAACCGAAAAAACTAATAGGAATTAATTAAAATGAATGCTTTTGCTAGTGAATACAATTCCACCACCCATATATAACAAAGTTGTATTTTCTTTTTAAATAAATAGAAAAAACGGTGTTTAATATGAATATCAATACACACACAAAAGAATTATAGGAGTATAGATTGGTTACCTGTGTGTATTCATTACCTCTGAGTTCTATATATATATATATATATATATATATATATATATATATATATATATATATATATTGTATTCCATGTTTAAAAACAAGTTTAGGGTTTGTATTACTGTACATTCGAAAAAGTTGTCAAAAAACAAATATATAACAAATAAATGTTATCAAAGGCAAGATAAGTTACTTTTCTGTCAAACTGGATATATTTTTTGTGTTTTTATTCAATGTAACATATTTATTCAGCTCGAAAAACATACAGTGTTTACCGATGTATTCGAAAATTCAAGATGGTGTCTCACACCCTCTTTAACACCGTAAGTATGGAAAAAGGTGTTATAAATAAAAAACTATACAAAATACTATTAAAAACCCGCCGAATATATGTCAACCTATGTCACGGTAACATATATTGAGCGAGTTTTTAACAGTATTTTATCCGGTTTTTTATTTATAACATCTTTTCCCACACTTACCGTGTTAAAGAGAGAATAAGACGCCATCTTCAATGTTCCAATACATCGCTAAACACTGTATGGTTTTCGAGCTTAATAAACATGTTACATTGAGTAAAAACACGAAAAATATATCCAGTTTTGTAGAAAAGTAACTTATCTTGCCTTTGATAACATTTATTTGTTATATATTTGTTTTTGACAACTTTTTTGAATCTATGTGTACAGTAATACAAACCCCAAGTTTATTGTAAATTTTAATTAGCAAAATTTAATTCGAAATTTTTACTTTAAATTATTAAACATTCATATTAAAAGTGTCACACAGAAACTAAATTAGCAGAATGGAATCCTGTTTTTCTCCTAATGAAATTTCACTTCATTGCTAGCTCCTCATAACGATTACTAACTAAACCTCTTCACCTTCTTTTTGTTCAATGAACCTACTTTTTTATTCCTTAATAATTATTGATGTTTTCACCTCTATTTTTGTCAGGCAACCTTGACACTCGGATTACAACGAAAAAAAAATTAAGAAATTTAAATTAAATGACCAATAAGCACACGTTATCGATTTTGTTTGATCAAACGTGTTTATATACATAAAGTTATTTACGATTTGAGCCGGGGTGTACATACATTATAACTTATATAAATGAAAATCTTTATACAACTTGCCTTATATGCTAGTCAATATAACGCCCAAGTACCCCAACTACAAAAAAATTTGCAACATTTTTGTTTGTAGTTTTATATCAGGTTGGGTCTACTCTATATCATATGAAAAGTTAGACAAGATTTGAGCATGAGAAGTTTCAAATTTCGAAGTTAAACATTTTCAACTTACAAGTCATTTTCTATTACATTTTAAAACGCTAACTCGATAAACCAATAAATCCAGCATTAGTAAAAATTTCAGGATCAATTTTTCACATGAAACGGTTGTCAGTGATGTTGAATCATCTCTTATATCTTATATGGTTATCCTTATCCCAACCCGATTCAGTCATGTTTTTTCAAAGTTGTTCACACTTCCTTCTCTTCCTCCTCATCACCACCTATGACTGGAGCATTTTTCATATTATTACAGTGGCCATCTGGCAATATTCACGTGCACTGGTACATTCTAGCTTTTTTTGCAGGTACACCTTAGGGTATTACATCCTTCCAAACAGTTGCACTGAATCATCTGAATCAGTTCATCTGGAGCAGGACTTTTGTGTGTCACCACTGGAACAAGTTTGTCTCCTTCTACTTTCCATTCCCACTCAGATGGTGCCATTTCATCACTGCATCCCATTCACTCCATAACCTGGTAGTAAGTCAACAGAGAATGAAATCTACAGGAAAAAGCGGTTGAAGAGAGTCGTTCTGGCTTGAAAAACATCTTTACCCTTGCAACTTTTTTGCAGATCATATTGTATCTAATCAATGCCAGTGAGTCCTTTTCATCTCCATTAAACACTACTATCATTGCCTTAGAATCATTTTTTTCCACATCATCCTGCATTTGCTTTGATCGAGAGAATGCTTTTAAACAGTCTTTCATTGTCTTTTTCTCTTTTGATGATTCGCTGGAATCCCGACTTCTTTCTAATCCTGAACACCCTGGAAACTTAATCACATCCTTTAAAGGCATGCAGAAACAATAGCTCATTGCAAAGTGTTGCAATCATTATTTTGTGTGTGCGTGTGTGTGTGTGTGTCAGTTAGTGCATTGACCCGTCTATTAAGAAGCTATCATAATCGTGACAATTTTCATCATCATTTTAACATCATGTTTTACATACTGGTATATGTTAGATGCATGAGAAAATGCAAACTAACCTATCCAAGGCTAAGTCTTTACTAATCCCTCTTTCTCTAAAATCAACCCTTCCATGGTTTATTTAAGCTCACACCTATCTGCTTACTGACCCTCCTATCTCAACTAATCCAAGCATTTTCATTCATTCTACTAATGTGGCCAAACCATCGAAGTGTCCTGTTCTGCACACATCTGTCTATCCTATCAAGAATTAATCTTCTTTGATTATCAGATCTAAGCCCAGTAACCATTGTACATCCATCATATCATTATAGCATAAGAGGTATAAGTATTTTGATCTTTATAATAAGTTAGTATAATAATACTAGCTGGCAGCCTGGCGTTGCCCGGTTATTCACTACGCTTAAACATGATATTTTAATTTGTACAGATTACATATGTATTATTACAAAATCAATCCTCTATCTATTATTATATATTTTAAGGAAAAACTTGCTTGGTGGACTAATTCGCAAAAAAGATTAAAAAAATAAAAAATAATAATGATAATGTTGTTCATCAAATTTCGTCTGTGTTTGTTTGCAATGTCATGTCAGTTGATATTGGTGCTTGACGATGAATGCCCTGGAAAAGTCACTTGTGATTAATGTTTAGTTTTAAAATATGCAAATGAAGAAATGATTTACAGTGATTTTAAATGGCACCTCTTTTTATTCTAAATTGAACTCATTAATAAGAAAAAACTAAAATAAGATGGTGATGTACATTTGGGCTTGAACATGGGCCCGTTCGATCTGTAGTCTACCACTAAGCTATATATTTAGATTATAATAAATCTGTTTGTTTTTTTAAGAAGAAATGATTTGCTAAAATTTTATTATCTCCCTTGGCCAGTGTAACGTAAAATATTTCCCTGTAAAAATTATTCTTTTTTATCTATAAGATAGGATGTTTTCGATTTTCAATAATGGTTGGATGAATTTGTGTACCATACATATCTAAGAACACTGACAAAAATATAAATTAGATTTTTGTGAAATTTGAAAAAGATAGGCTGAGCCGTTTCAGAACCTATAAAGAAGGAACTCACACACAAACACAAAGTGACTTTTATATAATGTATTTTATATAATAGTAGAGATAGATAATTCATCTATGTATGCGCCCTCTGGATGCAGATATTTAATAGCTTTATGAAGTTTTCTATCAGGAACAATACGAAAGATGAGAAATAAAAGATACAAAGATATAATTTATTATCAGCAACAAACCGAAGATTCTTATCTAAGACGCGATTGACCAGAATCGGTTCGTTATGTTTCTGAAAATAAAATCCTTTTCTTTCTTATTACAATAAGTAAAGAGAATTTCATCTATAAATATAAAAGCGAAAATGTATGTATATATGTACGTATGTATGTGCGTTCGCTTTTTCTGTATGTCTACAAAAGGCTTTTTTTCAGAGAAGCGGTCGCTCGCCTAACAACTTTTTAGAACTTTTTATATCACATGTAAATCGTAATATCTCAGAGTTGTCAACGGAGCTCGCCTGTCTATTTAATTTGCTCGACTTCGGGAAGATAAATATTCAACAGTTTTCACTCGCCGCATGTGGATTAAGCCTTTTCCTATAATTAACTCTGGCGGCATTTTTCCGGTTTCCCCCTACCTCCGCGTTCCGCAGTAAATGAAATGCTACTCCGCAGTCAACAATTGACCTCATTAAGTCATTAAAGCGTGCACCTGCCAAATCTAAGTAATTAAATAAATTCAAACGCGTTTCTGTTGGTGTGTCGCGGTGGTGCAATGGTTAACGTTGCACGGTTTTTTTTTTCACACTTTAATTTACAATTTTGCCTCAAGGGTTCCGGTTCGATCCTCATACATACCTACCAAAACATTTTTTTTTATTTTAAACCCACCCCGCCCCCTCCCCGGAGTTTTCACACACACCTCCAAACATCTGGGCAACGCTGGGTACCCATCGCTAGTCTATAATATAAATCTTACCTGTCTGTTTAAATGTATGTATGTACGTATGCATTCTTGTTTGTATGTCTGCCTAAAACTTTTGACAGAGCCGACCGAATTTCACGAGATCGTAATCGTTTTGAAGCGCGACCCTTCAATAGACAAATATCGAAAAATTGGCTAAAAACATTAATTCATTCAGTCTTAACTGGACACTTTTCTACAGATAGGGGTCGCTTTTATCGCTGATATTTTCGAAAGTTATCGTCTCTTTTCGCTTGACTAGCCTTAATTTAAACTTTCGCTACTTTCGGTTTGGTGATGGATGCAATGGCAAAGACGTCACGTTTTTTTTTTTTTTTTTCACATTCTTTTCCTCCTTTTCAGTACGGGCTCAAGCCTGCCTGCCTACTACCACTTTTTCTTTTCTTAGCACACATCTCCAAACACCGCGGCAACGCCGGGCACCCAGGCTATTCTAAAATATAGTCTATTGCTAATAACAATCTTTATTCATGAAAATATAAAGATGTAACTTTCTTATAGCTAGTGAAATGGTAAGGAACCAAAGTTTGTTGTTTATTGCCCAATAAAGAAGAATTAAGTCTGTTGAAATATGCAAATTAGCTAACTCTTTCGCTAATGAATTCAGTCTAACGACCCATATATAACAAAATTGTATCCTCTTTTTAAATAAATTTTAATATGAATATCAATACGCAAAACAACCCCAAATTTATAGGAGTATAGATATATTACCTGTGTGTATGCATTACCTCTGAGCTGTATATATATATATATATATATATATATATATATATATATATATAATCTTTTACATTAATGAAGTGACAATCAAGCCATTTTATCAGTATTTGCAATTACTCAGATATAGATAAAATAAAAAATTCAATTTAAAAGAATTATTTAAGCCTCCAATGTGCAAATATTTGATGACAAAAAATGAATGCTTTCCAATTTAATTTTCTAGATCCAAACTGAACATTACTCTTTCTGTCGTTCAAAATTTATTGATATGTCCCGTGAAAAGGATATACTCGTTAGAATTTGCTACTGTTTTTGAGGCATAATCTAGTAAGTCGCCTTACTGAACAAGTGTTTGTGGTCGGAGCTGGTATTCCTTAGCATGGAGGCATTCAGTGTACCTTTTGACGTCTCTCCAAGTGGCTCTACCCGTCGTTATTTATGACTTAACCCTACAATCGTATTCTTGTAAGTGTAGCAGAGCCGCTGATGCAGGGTTAGCAGCAGCAGATGGCCAAACTGGCTGCTCGATGTGACGTCACAGCAGAGACAATAAAAAGACACACGTGGCGAGAATTGAGAAGTAAATAATTGGGAGTTCAGAAACGAGGTTTTCGAGATATGATGAAAGAAGCATGTGTTCCAGACATGTGGATGGTGTCACAGTAGAGACGAAAAGTCACACGCAGATGGAGAAGGAGAAACGAACCGTTTAAATAATGCTGTTGGAAATGCCAGATATAAAGACTTTTGTTAAAAAAAGAAAAAGTTCGTTTTTCCTGTTTTCTTTGTGACAGAGTCTACAACGTGTTGGGTCTATTAAAATGTAACGACACCGTTTGAAAAGGTGTACAACGTTACAAAAGGAGGAACCTAAGTATACTCCATTACATCAATTATTTACTTATACAGTTGATCACACAATCATTGTTTTCCGTTTCTTTGCGACGGAGTCTACAATGTGTTGGGTCCGTTAAAATGTAACGACACCGTTTAAAAAGGTGTATAACGTTGCATAAGGTCGTACTCAAATTCACCCCATCAATTATTTAACTGATTACACATAAAGTTTAGCTTTCAATTCTTTGAAGTTATTTTTAAAAGTTGTTTAAAAAATTCGAATAACTGTATAAAATGTAACAATAATTATTTCCCTCTCGTCCTCCCACTCTCCACTGTGGTGTCCAACTGCAAAAATTTCCAGACACTTATGTCTTCTAAAAGAGTTGCTGAGGTAGCACTCTTTCTGTTATTCACTCGCTTCCTCCTGTTCTAGTAAGAAAGATAAAATGTGTTTGCTCTATGTCAAATAGGTTATTACTGAGATAATAACAGTCTCAGTTGTACAGCAAGTTTCATCATAATACCAATGTTGTGCTGATGATCAATATGTAGAAAAAAAAAAAAGAAATTATGTAACATGGCCGTTACGTTCTAACCGCGTCATTACATTTCAACCACTCGGACACACACGTTGTCTGGTACCGTCGCAGGAACAAACAAACAAGGAAGGACATAAGAAATATGACTTAGGTTTTTTTAGATGAATACAAGATGCATTTATTCGTTGTTCTTCCAACAATAACGCACTTCATTATCTTTCAAAAGTCTTTTCGCACTCGCGTGTTTTACAAATCTCTGCAGTATAACCTGTGCTTTTTAAAAGTCTTTTTCCCCACCACCTCACGCCTCTCACTAGCCATCGTTTTCCTTGCTCTCGACTTTACACGTCCATCTTCCCGGGCGAGCAACTTACTTCTCTTTTCGACCACGTGCTGTTCTTTTTTCTCTTCTTTTCTTTTTCTCTCCTTCTTCTTCCTGTGACATCAGCGCGTGCACACTAGCTTAATTTGCATATGTGCTAAAACGGCTGATACTAATATTTTTGCTAGTCAGCTATCATGCGGCTGCTGCTGATTTCGTTTGTCGATCTTCTGTTATAATAGAAGTGCATAGTTTCGTTACAGTATGTAAGTAATTTGTTTACCACACCGTTAATAATTAAATAGGATCATTCAAGTCGTACCTCATTTGAGGGATCATATCTAAAATATAATCATTCGCATAGTATACCACTTGGACCACTCTGCATTAAATAGAATCCCTCAACTCATGTGTAATTTAAAACACTTTGCATTAAATATGATCATCGAATACAAGGACCCACCATCATTTTAAATACTTACTTGCAGTGACTTATTCTACAATACATTATATTCTATTTATAGATTTCCTAAACGTTCTCAGGCAACGCCAGGATACGGATGCATTTTTCTGATATAAAAAAAACTATATTAAAAAATTTATACAATATAGAATTGAAAGACAAACTAAATAAACATAACCCACAAATCGAGCATGAAAGGCTAACTAATTTTCATATTGTTTCGAAAAAGAGCATCTCATTAATTTATTATTTAATTTATGTTTTCGAATTTAATAGTCTTTTTTTATTATTATTTTATTATCACGTATAGTTCTAATCATATATATTTTTGTATCAAGGCTATAAAATTAACAGTTTGGGTGAAAAGAGACCTGCCAGTCTTTCCGGATCAATTTACTTTATTTTATTTAATCCAGTTATACGTTGTGAATTAAAAACCCCACCCTCTCCACCCCCCCACACACCAAGGCCAAATAAAAAGTCAATAAGTATCTCTCCCACCTCTGTAATTTAGTCATTACAAAATTAAATCCCACATAATGTTGTTTGGAAAAAGAGCATCTCATTAATTTATTATTTAATTTTATCTTTTCTGATTCAATATTCTTTTTCATTTTATTCTTACACTAATAAGGAGACCTGACTATGAACGCTGCCAGGTACATAAAGTGCATTTGTGTGAAATTTCATAAAAATCGGTTTAGACGTTTTGGAGTTCATAGGGAACGAACTCACACACATACGCACATAAAGGCAGAATCTCTTTTTATATAATAATGGAGATATAGGTCTAGCCGTATGTATTTTTTGTATCAGGAATAGAAAATTAGCAGCTTAGCTGAAAAGAGATTTGCCAGTCTTTTCAAGTCAATTTACTTCTAGGAGTTATGATTCAGTTATCCGTTGAGAATTAAAAACCAAACCCCTCTCCCCAACACACACACACACACACACACACACGAAGGCCAAATAAAAAGGGAGTATCTCGCCCACCTTTAAAATTTATATCATTACAAAATAAAATCCCGCATAATGCATTTCGATTCATTCATAAGTAAAAAATTTTATTCGTTTAATAAATTGTAAATTAAAAGCAAAAGTTCCACAAGAACACACTGTATGCCAAGCAAAAATGTTAGTTAGTATCCCTCCCACGCCTCAAAGTTATTCCATTACGAAATAAATTTTCACCTTAATAGCATTTTGGGAGAAAATAGTGCTTAGTTACTTGCCTCTCTACGAAAGGAAAGTAAGATACAAGGTTGTCTTTTTAAGCGAGGAATTCAGCATCACAAATAGGGGCACTCTGCATGAGATGAAGAGAAAATTTGTCTTTCACTGAGAACAAAACAAATATTACACTTTGATCCCAGCCTGAAGCCAAAAATATCTTCCCCGTTATTTCCGGTCAATTCTTTTTCAGAGATTTCAACTCTTGATTTCCTAAATTTTCTCAGGCAACGCCAGGATATGGATGCTGCTAGTATTAAATAAAGGAATTAATTTTCTGATATAAAAAAAAACTATATTAAAAAATTTATATCATATAAAATTAAAAGACAAACTAAATAAACATTAACAAAAATAAAAGAAAGAAAAATGCTGATAGAAACTCCAAGGCCATTTTCCCTTGGCAAGCATCAATGTAAAAAGAAAAAAAAAAAAGAAAAAAAAAACAATCTATAAAAATAATAATACACGAGTTTGACGCAGTTTGAAAATAGCAACTGTGCATATTTCTTATTAATATATTTGCCGAAATACTTTCATCGATAAAGACTTTTCATTTGTTCCCTGGCTATAGATGGGGAAAAAAGAAAAAGAAAAAAAGAAAAAGAAAAACATCTTTCTGATAAAGGAAAATCTATAAAGCGACTACAAATTATTCAACAGAGATGAGGTTTGACGATGAAGTTCCCATAATGGTATATTCTGTTTTATTCATGAAATATTCTCATGTATGGTATCACCCGTTTCTAAATTATCTAAAAATGACCCACATACGACCAGAAAAGCACAAACTAACATCGATCAAATTTAACCTTACATGCACTTTTTAAAAAACGATAAAATAAACATAGAATTTTGTGGCGAAGATGGAGGGGTGGTTGGAGTTATCTTAGTTTGGTGTATTTAAGGTTCACTTCATCCTCACATCTTGATATCTAAAGAATTCAAGGAGACGCTGATCTCTTCACTTTTGACGCTGATCTGATTAAAACCATGAGGGATATCAGTCAATGCCAGAAAAAATAGATATGGAACCTGCCATCTTTTTATGATGGATATTGCTTCTATATAAAAAAAGAACTACAAAGATTTCTTTTTTATATCTAAAATTCTATAGGTTAGCAAATGCCAGGTAAGTTCAAGAAAAAAAATGTCTTAAAATTTTAGAGAGCCTCTCCCCACCCCTGCAAGAAAATGCCATTCATGCACTCGTTAGTAAAATTCATAATTCTTTTTGAAATCCAATCATATTAAATAATAATAAACTTCAGTCTATGTCTAACTTTTTTTGTTGTTTACAATGGAGTCACCACACATCAGGGCTCGAAAGCCATTAGAGGATAAGGGTTAAAGAGTGTACAGTGGTTATTAGGACAACGGCATAGTAATTGTTAATGGTGGAAATTAGGTATAACTAGATTATTCAAGAAACTTGCTCACATTGGACTCCAAGACGACCATAATGTAGTCAGCTGGAAAGCAGGCCACCGGAACAGAGTTCCACAGGTGGGTAGTTTTAGAGAACAAGCCTTTTTCATGAAATCTATGTTTGGATTTAAGCACATATAGAAAGTGGGGGAAATTGATGATAGTGGTTGTAACTGGGCGAGTGTTTTTTGTAAAAGTTTGGGAATGAACGACCAAAGACTGAAGCTCAGATGAGCACTTACTATGAAAATAAGGATGGAGCAAGATATAGGCTCGCAAGGTTTCTTATTACAACTACAAGGAAATTGATGTGAAACTTTTACTCCTGCACCACCACTGTTATTTCTTTTAAAACTGGCGTTTAGTTTTAGCTACATTTAGGGAGAAAAGAAAATTATTTACAGTTGTCGTAGCTAGACGAGTTCTTTCTGTAAATGTTTTATCGAGGTAGACATGGATTTGAGCTCAGTCGAGCACCTACTATGAAAATCACAATAGAATAGAGAAAAACTAGCAACGTCTTTTCTGTGAGGAAGACGTAGGAAAGAGAAGAGGATACTACTAGGATTCGAAATCGGTTTTGTAACCTGTCAAAGCAGGAAAGAGTGCTCTGAGCAGCAACAATCAATTGAGTGATTACTTGCAACATGGCAACGATAAGAAGATTAAGACCTATCGTGTAAGGATAGAACAACTCTGCATGCAATGTTGCAATATTACATATTTTAGATTTATAAACCCATCTTAGATTAAATATGATAAAATAGATATTCTTTTTTACTTACATCAATGTAGTTGGCGTTGATGTAATCTGAATCGCTGTCTTTGGTTTTTTCAAGAATCACTCTTGAATGGTCATCTGCATAGAATTAAAAAAAAAAGAAATAAGGTTAGTATAGTCATAATGAAAATATACGACAGTAAAAGTTTGATAATTTATTTATTTTTAAAGACAAAAGGGTTACTAAAAAATCAATTATAATATTAAATCTGAACATATCAATGTTGTAAAATGATTGTCAGGATTAACAAAGAAAGTAATAATAAGTAAGAAAAAAATAATTTTCCATTGGAGGGTAAATTATTGGTTAGGTTGACGTGTGTAGGAAGTTGCATCATGAGAGGAAGTGCATAGCATGATTTACAGATAAAATAATAAAGAAAGCCTCCAACACGATATTAAGGATAGAAAAGAAGATTTATGAAACGATAGGTGAACAGTGTAATTTAACAATCGCTAAGTGAACATAGCAAGTCATATTAGGTCATGTCAGTTCTTGTTCAAATTTGGGGAGAAAGCAAAGGATTCTCTTCTCCGTATGTATGACATATATCGGACTGTTGTTTTCATCTTGTTACATTGGCAACATTTCAGCCATTTTATTCTCTAACCATTGTTCAGTGACTTCTATAATTCTAATACATTCTGCATTCCATGGCTTTTACATAACCAAAATCTATCGTTATTTACATGTTTCCAGCAGGGGACGACTGTGACAAGATCAAGCTTAATGTAGAGTAAGGATATTGTTAAATGCCACAAATACATCCATGGATGATAATAATCGTTCAAAATAATTGCTTCACTCTAGAAAAATTTCTCATTTTCTTACAGAGATACTACACTACAAAGCAGATATTAGTCCGAAACCTAGGAAAAAAAATATCAATTTCCTTCAGATCATTCACATTTTACTGTACACCACTCATGTGACGTCACAAAAAAAATAACGGGCCTTTTAAAAAGAGGTATTTCCAATTTGACTTTGTCTGAGAAAACCAGTTTACCATTAAAAAAAATCTCCAAGATTTAAAATTTATATTGACAAAATATATGTACATGTCTAAATTTATTTGATATAAAATAAAAAAAAATTATTGTGTGAAGTATCAAAAACTGAACAATTAATAGTTTCTTCATCCTGTATCAATCTTTATGATGTTCTGCTTGTTCTTTCCTTAGTCCGTACGTTACGCTTTGAAAAAAAAGACTACATGCAACTTTTGAAGGCCAAACTGCTTTAAAAAAAACCTACCAAATTAGCCAAATTTGACTTTAAAAAAGATCTACCTGGCAACCTTGAACAAGTATGTAAGAGTGGCCTCTCTTTTATATAGCCTTGTTTTTGAATATCGTTATAATATGATATGATCATTATTTTAATGGTGGGAGAAAGAAATTCGTAGTGCTGGGCTGAAGGACTAAAAGATTGTCTCTTACAATGTGGTTTTATTATTTGTATTGAACTATGTAACACAATATTACTTTCTGAGTATTTATTAATACTTATTAATTTATCTCATTTGTGACAGTTCTATATTTAAAATACAATAGACATTTATCCATTTATTATTAGAGAAAGGCCAGAGGAATGGTCGAAAAGTTGTGAAGAAACAACTAAAGGATGAGGATAATAGACCTCAATAAATAAATAAGCGGATAAATATTACTCATCTCGATAAGAATTCCAATTAATTAAATAATATATAATAGACACTATTTTTTGGTTTTACTTGGGGGTCACCACTTATCAAGGCCAGGAGGTCATTTTATGTTAAAGGTTAAATATTAGGTAGATAGTGAGACAACAAGATCAGTCACGGTGGAACTTAGGTAGGGTTAAATTATTTAAATGGGCGACTCAATAGGAACATATTCTTATTAGATTTGAAGAGGACAATGTTATAGTCAGCCGGGAAGCAGACACATAGCATTTCATCCCACAGGCGGACAGTTCTAGGAAAGAAGCTCTGCTCATGGAATTTCATGTAGTTTTGACCACAGATAGAGAGTGAGGAAAAAAATTGTTGCCCATCGTTTCAGTTAGGCAAGTGTTTGTTGTGAACGTTTTATGAGGAATGACCATAGATTGGAGCTCAGTCGAGCACCTACCATAAAAGTATTGATAGAGCAGAGATAGACTCATAACATCTCTTCTGTGAGAAAAAGGAAATAGAGAGGCTAAAAGATCATTGCCCACTTAATTTCAAAGACGGTCCTGTGCCCTGTCAAGGCAGGAAGGAAGTGCTTATAAGAGTTTCATCCCAGATGTGGCAACAGTACTCCATCTTAGGACGTATTTGACTTTAGCACAGGTAGAGGATTGCGTCTGGAGTGAGATATTTTCTTGAGTGGTAGACAAAAGAGTTATTAAAAAAAAATCAATTGTAATATTAAATCTGAACATATCAATGTTGTAACACGAGTGTCAGGATTAAAAAAGAAAGTAATAAGAAAGAAAAAATAATTTTCCATTGGAAGGTATATTATTGGTTAGGTTGACGTGGGTAGGAAGTTGCATCATGAGAAGAAGTATGTAGTATGATTATACAGATAAAATAATAAAGAAAGACTCTAACAAGATATTAAGCATAGAAAAGAAGATTTATGAAACAATAGGTGAACAGTGTAATTTAACAATCGCTTAGTGAACCTAGCAAGTCATATTTGGTCAGGTTAGTTCTTGTTCAAATTTAGAGGAAAAGCAGAGGATTCTCTAGTGCTTTTGGGAACGGATCTATTGTAGGTCTTCCATTTCAGATCAGGGGTAAAGGTCAGTCCCAAAAGTTTGTTGAAGCTGGGTGTTTCATCAAGGCAAGAGCTATTCATTTCAACTGAGGCAAAATTACCATATGAGCGTTGATTTATAAAAAAAAAATATAGAAGTTTAGTTTTGGATGCATTGAAGGTAACTAATGCTTTCTTTTACCCCATTGTACCACCCACTCCAGGTCAGAGGAGAGAAAATCAGCAAAATCATGATCTTTGTCAACCTTTGAAGTGTTGCCATAGATGGTGGTATCGTCTGCATAGATGTCGATGAATGAATTAAGAATGTGATTTGGGAGGTCATTGATGAAAATCAGGAGGAGGGTTGGACGTAGAACGGATCCTTGACACACGCCAGCTTTAATTGGTTGGGTTGTTTTGTTTTACGGCATATCAACCCTTTCTAGGTTATTTGATGCCGAATCCAGTTATTTTGAAAACTGGTTTTTATACTTTAAGTTCTTTATATCTTCAAATATTTATTTGTAGAGTTTGGTTTGGTGTTTTGTTTTATAGCATATCAACCATTTTCAGGTTATTTAAAAGGGAAAAGGGTAAGAGTATTAATATTTGGTACATTTTAAGTTAGGAAACCAGTCAAGAGGTAGGGGAGATAGAAAGAGAAAGGGGAAATGAGAAAAAGGAAAAGAGAGAAAATGTTGGTTGTTTTTGTTTTTGATTTTGCAGAACATAATTAAGTTTTGCAAAAGAAAGTAGAAAAAAACAAAAAAAAAAAAAAGCATCAATGTTAGGTGCATTTCGTCTCAGGAAGCCAATATCTTCAGATAGCCTGATCTGGTAGCACCAGCCAACTTTAATACTGCGAACTTCAGATTTCTGCCCATCAATGACCATTTGGATAGACTTTTCAGAGAGAAAAGATTTGATGGTTGAGAGGATATTTCCGGCTATAGAGTAGCTGAAAATCTTATGAAGTAGTTCGTTGTACCAGACCCTATCAAATGTCATCGATATGTCAAGAGCTATTGCTCTAGAAACGAAACCATTGTCAATAGATTCACAATTCCTGTCAGCATAACGATAGTTTATCTTTTGGAACAGAAAGTATATTGCATGTCACTGAATATGTTGTTTGTGAATGTAAATGCCTTTTTTTTCGAAGCTATGTCGTCATTTGTCTCTCTGGAGAGCGAGTGAAAAGATTGGGTAATATTTAAAAGTCACAATCCGAGAATATGAGAAAAATTCTGTATAAGTATTAAAAATAGTTTTATCATTTTTGTTAAATATTAATTTATATTATTATTTATAAATATTATTAAATGAAGAATGATTTCGAGCTAAAATTTGAGTTTTGCTTTTAGATAAATACAACATCAGATCAAATTCAGTGCCCATTTTGTTTTGATTTCGTGCATTTACACAATGTTGACACATTTTAAGCGGGATTTTCTTAATATTACATGCATAATACTAAATGGGTTTTGAATGGAAATGATTCTTCATTTATTACTAATCAAACATTACTGAATATAATGTATAATTAAAGTAATATAAAAGAATAAAACGTCATCAAGCCATCTGATTAACCATAGCTATAAGAAAAAAGATGAGGATGATTTATAAAACCTCTGCTTGCTGCTTTCTTTTTTCTTTTTTACAACGGGGTCACCACTTATCAAGGCCTGAAGACCAATCGAGGATAAGGGTTAATGGGTGTACAGTAGTCATCAGGGCAACAGTGTAGTAATCATTAGTAGTGGTAATTGGGTATAATTTGATTATTTAAGGGGACGGCTCAGCAAGAACTTGTTTACATTGGACTTGAAGACCATCATATTGTAGTCAGCTGGAAAACATGCCAACAGAACACAGTTCCACAGGTGGGCAGTTCTAGGAAAGAAGCTTAGTTCATGGAATCCACGTTTAGATTTAGCCACATGTAGAGAGTGGGGGAAATTTTTAATAGTGGCTGAAGCTAGATGAGTGTTTTTTGTGAAAGTTTGTCAAGGGGCCCATAGATTGGAGCTCTTATGAGCAGTCGCTATGAAAATAATGAAAGAGCAGAGAGAGGCTCTTTTACCATAGTGCCTATGAAAAAAATATATCATCACGGCCAGATAACTGGACAAATGTAAACATTTTCCAATTTTTTTAATGGAAATCGCTCCAGACAAAGCATGAAGCAACTTGATGTAAGGAGCTGAAAATTAAAAAAAAAAAATACCAGTTCGAGGTAAAAAATAGCTAACAACAAATTTTATATGGATAGATTCCAACCCAGGAAACAGTAATTCTTCCTCTTTTGTCAAAAACATCGTTCATGGAAGTGAGGATTAAAGGGCATAATAAAGGAAGTAAAAATTACAAAGCTTCCAAAAACAAACCAAACTATGACCAACAAATAAAAATCATAAGAGTATAACTATTTTCTATTGATGGATAAAAAAAGAAAAAAAGTCGTCTCCCTTACAACTAAAATTTTATTTCTTTTTCTGTATAAGCTTAGAAAAATATGCAAATAAATGAAAATTAAAAAAAAAAAATTAAATAACTTTACAACATCGGATAGGTACAGCTAGTACATTATAAGACGCCAGTATTTCAATTGAAAAGCAAGACAAAAAGCCAATAAATTTATTGATATGAAGATAAGACTTGCAAATATATGCTTCTGGTATTGAATCAGAGTTTTATGACTGCCAAAAAGAAAATCAAAGTAAGACTGCTTCAAGTATTTTCCTAATACGATAGAAAATAATTGCTTCTTTTCAAAAGTTCCTCTATAGAATAAAAGCTTTGATATTAAACCCATCCATCATTTATAAAAGCTCATTTGCTTAAGGAGAGAGTTAAGAATTTCTGGTTCGTTCGTTATTAGAAATATGTAGCTGTTGGCTTTTGATATTTGAGCAAAGTGAATAATTTGTACTTCTTATCTTCTATAAGCGAATGCATGAAGCACATAGAAAATAGGCGCATAGGCGCATCGACAGAACTGATCGGTTTAAAAGCCTGAGTATGTGTCACAAAACTGGTCAATTTGGTGAAAAGACTGATTCTGTGTCACAGAATTGGTCGATTTCATGAAAACACTGACCATGTATCACATATCTTATCGATTTAATTAAAAGATTGATCAAGTGTCACAGAACTGATCGATTTGGTTACAAGACTGATCCTGTATCAAAGAACTGGTTGATTTGAGGAAAAGACTGATTCTGTGTTACAGAATTAGTTAATTTAGTGAAAAGACTGATTCTGTGTCACAAAACTAGTCGATTTGTTTAAGAGACTGATCACATGTAACGCAACTCATTGGTTTAATGAAAAAACTGATTTTGTGTAACAGAACTGGTTGATTTAGTGAAAAGACTGATCACACGTGTCGCAGTACAATTGATTTGGTTAAAAGACTGATAACGTGTCACAGAACTTATTGATTTGGTAAAAAGACTGATACTGTGTGATGGAACTGGTCGATTTGGTTAAAAGACTGATCATGTGTTACAGAACTGGTTCATTTAGTGAACAGACTAATTTTATGTCACGAAAATGGACGATTTGGTAAAAAGACTGATCATGTGTCACAGTATTATTGGTGTGGTTAAAAGATTTATCACATATCACAGAACCGGTTGAAAGACTGATTTTGTGTTACAGTTCTGATTGATGTGGTTAAAAGACTTATGTATCACAGAACTGGTCGATTTGGTTAAAAGATTGATCACATGTCACAGAACTGGTTGATTTAATGAAAAGACTGATTCTGTGTTACAGACCTGATCGATTTGATGAAAAGACCTATTCTGTGTCACGGAACTCGTCGATTTGGTTAAAAGACTGATCATGTGTCACAAAATTGGTCAAGACAAAATAGAAGCAATGAACAGACAAGAAATGTAGAAATTAAAGCGAAGTATAAAGATTTTTTATTCATGTTTTTATCTAAGTCACCACATAACTAAATAATCCAATGATTGAATACTCCATTGTCACATGACCTGAGACCCAACAAATTAGAAAAAAAAACAACTCAACAGATTTCAATTTTTTTATGACTTTTTATGACAAGCAAACATGACGCATCTATGAGAGTATCTACAAAAAGTACTCTTTATTTTTCTGTTCTTTCTTCTCTGATGTACATAATCCCCACTATTGTCAGATTAGTTTGTGGCTAACTAGTGTGTAAACTGTTTGTGTTCTTGTGTAACATGCTTTCAATTTGTTTGTTTATAGTGCACCTGCTGCTGGTAGTCCACTTTTCATTTTGAGATTCAATTTTAGCCATAGTAATATATAGGCATCAATATGACAATTGATGTATGTGAGGAACAATCGGTGTAATCTGTTGTAAAATGTCCATGTGTGTATAAATGTATGAGTATAAAGTGAAATAATAAAATTGTCGCCTTAAAAAAACGGCATGATTCCATTTCCGTTTGATGAAAACCGGTTTTCTTTTTTTGTTGCAGACTATCTACTAGTTATTCAATCGTGTACAAATCCCAAGAGCAATAAGAGCTTTCTATCATGTCTGAAAGTGACATAATGTTCAACAAGCGAGATTGGAGATGTGCCACTGTACAACTAATGCTCTCTATCAATTCAAGTGATGACAACAGAATAGTTGCCAGCACCCTCAACATGCATCCCTGGATAGCCACGAGTAACAGGGATGTGCCCAGGGTGACGAAAACAAAGTTTCCAGCCACGGTTATGGTCTTTGGTGTGGTTTCCAGTGAGGGCCACATCACGCCACCTCACATCTTCAAAGTCGGCTTGAAAGTCAACATCAAAGTGCACCTGGGTGTGCTGAAGAGTCTGGTGATCCTCTGGTGCAATCAGGACTTGGAGCCGACTCACAAGTCCAAAGAGACTTCAAAAGGAATGCTATGACTTTGTATCATTATCTCACTGGCACTCCTTCTCCTTCAATCTGAACAAGCTGGACTACTTCATTTGCTCATATGTTGACAACATCACTATTAAGAACATGACGTCGCACAACACCAAAGCCAGCTTGATCACTGCACTCACACCGGTGCTTGTGGAAAAGGCATGCTCCCAGTTCTGGGCCTGTATCGAGGCAGTGATTGAGGCTGAAGGCAGCTACATTGAATAGATGTCAGCTCTACTACATAATCAAGTTACTTGAATCGTTTTTTTTTTAATTAAAAGTTTTAAAATAAAGCTGTAGTGTTGTCTTCTTTAGAGCGACAACTGTGATACGTGTCCTATTTGTATTGTTTCTTTAAGAATCCTGCTTCCATCATCTTTAGGGATGATGAATAAAAAATGAAGACAGCACACATGCTCTATGTCCACATTCTGGCGAAGTTATTGTTCATAGCTGGTTACAGCTTCACAGGCAAATTTTAGTTGCAACTGTACAAATAAACATAGACACTGATCTATTTCAAATAAATTTTAATAACATTTAATGATTGTTTAAGTTTATAGAAATTTCTGGCTTTTTAGAAACATATTAGCTGTATAACTATTGACTTAGTTGTTGGTTGGTTGGTTGATTGTTTTTGTTTCACGGCATATCAACCCTTTTCAGGTTATTTAATGCCGAATCCAAAGATTTTGAAGAAAAATTTTTTAATAGAATATATTTGTTGTTTTCAAGTCGGTTTCTATTTAACCCATAGTTGAGACCCTAACAGGTACTACCACTCCGGGTCAGAGTGGACCTGGGAGCAATGGTAATTAAAGGGTGGCTCCACACTACCCAAAGCCTGCAAGTTGGGGCCTCACCACTGGATATAGTTTAAGGTCATATCCAGGACCAAGTTGCTCGTTGAAGAATTATATTAAAGATTAAGTTGAAGTCGGATTGATTTAGAAAAATGGTTTAGCCTGCAAGTCTCTGAAACTAAGAGTGCAGAGAATCGATGTTGCACTTGTATATTTTAATGTTTCTTATTCTTATTTCAATGAAAACTTAGGTACAAAGTATTTTCGAAATCATTTTTATTTGGATTCTTCAGACTACTGTTTGCATCTTGAATGGCATTTTCACGTTTCGATCGATATAATCTCCCACCTTTTTCAGGTGTATCTTGTCAAACTCAGAAATGTGACTGTCGAACTCGGGAATCTGGATGGAACTTCGAACGTAATCCTTTATTTACTTCACTAGGGAAGCATGTTTTCGTTCCATCAGCCATGACTTGATAGAGATCCTAATTAATTAGCAAATACACCCAAAGAAGGTCGTAGGTTACATCGATGGAAATGTTGTGAAAATCACATTCAAAATGAGAACAGTAGTCTGAAAAATCCAAATAATACTTTTGTTTACTTGCCTCTCCACGAGGGCAGAGTTAGACACAAAATCGTTTTTTTATGTGGGGGGGGGGGGCAAACTCCCCCCAAAAGGGCATTGGTTTGTAACAAAAGTAAAAAATGTATCAGTCATGAAGGAGTTCTCCTCCATTAACCGAGACCAAAGAATGCAGTGCAGAATCAGAACAGATGCTACACTTTAAGCTTGGCCCGAAGACCAAAAAAGCAACCTTTTTCTACACATTCTGATCTTAAAATTCAGAAACGTAATATCATTTATTATGTTACATCTATTTCTTAATAGAGCCTACTTTAATTTTCAAAGTATTTAAATATGTGTGTAGTGTATTTGCAGGGTTGAGGTTTTAAAAAGGTTGTGTAATGGTAGATTCTGGTAAATTGATTATGGACTACATCCAGTCAACATGCGTGGATCTGATATAGGCTTATTTTGAAAAGAGACGTGTCGTGCACACACGCACACAAACATTCATCAATTATGTAACGATTATTCTTTCCTGTCTTAGTTTTCGATTCGTCCGACCGGTGGAATCTCTACTTCCTGTTTCACTTTCTTCTCTCCACTTCAGTTATCTATCTCTATCTCTCTTTTGTCCGAAACTCCGGTGATCAGGCGCACATTTCTCTTCGCCTCGGCAGGCGATGCTTTCGTTTTAAGATAAAACGAAGGTACATCTTTTCTCAAGGTAAGACGACACATGTCTACAACATTAATGAACTTGTATGAACACTCGGTATAGACACATTCACAATCAACTTATCCGAACTTTTCCTGTTCGTACATTTACACACAACGCACATTTCTAGACTTGCGTGCTTAATACGTGAACACCAGCACACGCACGTTCATGTTTTTTTGTCCATTGTTTGTAAATAAACGTTTTGTTGTATATATATATGCTACTCGGTATTTTGATTGTATTTTTTTGAGGTCGGAGTTGTGAACACGCATTTTATCCTCTACAGATCGGTAATCCCAACAGAGTTGGTTGGTTGGTTGTTTTTGTTTTACGGCATATCAACACTTTTCGGGTTATTTAATGCCTAATCCAAAGATTTTGAAGAAAAGATTTTTAATAGAATATATTTGTTGTTTTCAACTCGGTTTCTATTTAACCCATAGTTGGAACCCTAACAGGTACTACCACTCCGGGTCAAAGTGGATCTGGGAGCAATGGTAATTAAAGGCTGGCTCCACACTCCCCAAAGCCCACAATCTGGGGCCTCACCACTGGATATAGTTTAAGGTCATATCCAGGACCTCCCAACAGAGTTATTAATCTCGAAGTATTAGAAAAAATTAGACTCCATATAACACAAAACTGAATGAAGATAAAAATTAAAAAAAACGTGAGTAGAAAAGTAAAGGAAAATTATTTCTCTTTATATTTATTAAAAATCTTGTATCTCATCCGAATACCCTTTTAATTCAGCCAATTGCCTACATTGCCTTATCACACATATGGACACAGGCCTTTTAGATCTAACCGTACACACGCACACACCTTCAATATGCACCGGTTACCTGCTCTTGTGGTAATCCTCGTTTTGCCCAACAGGTGGCGTTCTCTGCTTTTGCTTTTCTCTCTTCCCCTCGCTTGCCTTCGATGTGTCAACACGTTTCTTATTGTCCATGCAAGGGACACACCTTTAGACACGCCTCGACAGAATCGTAATCCTTTCGAGGTAAGGATGAACAATCTCGTATATATACACACATCGCATACACGATGAACATTCAACGCATCAAGACACCCGTATGCAATAAACTATATACACAACGAACGTTCTAAATCCATACAACTGCACTACGAAATCTCATACGTATAACGAACATTCCAATTCATGCATGAAATATACATACACACGCATACACTAATATACCTTGTATTTTTTCAGTACTTCTGTACAAATAAATTCTCTTGTGAATGTGTAAATACGTAACTCTGTTTCAACGTGCTTTATTCTGAATCTTCTGTCTTAATCATACTCGGTAAACTCGATCTTTATTCTTGATCGTATTTCAATGTGACCCCCAACTAAGTGGGGACCCCGTACACAATCTTTTAAACCTTAAACTTATTTATCTTTACCCTATGTAAACGGGTACTGTAACTAGTGTTCACGCAGATATTTGAGATCAAAGGTTTTCTATAGATTATCGTCTTTGCAGGTGCACGCATTTTAGTTATGAATAGGCGGATATCATCGGAGCGGATTATCTTTTCTTGGTTCAAAGATGTTGTTTATGTTGCAGGGGTATTTATCGGGTAATGTGACACTAAGCAATTCGCAGGATTTCTAAATGCGAATGTTCTTTAGCCAGAAAGAAATAAATTTGCGAGAAATGTCGCTTTGATAACAGGTAAGAAATATGGCAATAAAGGATGAAGCGTTAGATAAATGGGCGAGATTAAAATGCAGAAAACATGCACGATTGTTACGTAAGGCAAGGAAAGGAAGGTTAAAGGATAATGGATAGAAGGAGGGGGTTATAGGGTAGATAAAGAGAGAAACAATGGGTATGAGTAAGAGAGAGAGAGAGAGAGCGAGAGAGAGAGAGGAAAAAATATGAGGATAAAATCTATGAGAAAGAGAAGCTACAGATAGAGAAGGTGATAACTAAAGAATATGGACGAAAGAGCGCAAACAGAAAAGCATTAGGAAAAAATGCAGAGAAGAGAGAATGTAATGGGAAAGAAAGAGAGAAGGGATATATGAACGATAAAGACGAAATGGATCGAAAATAGATAGTACATATACTCAACTAGAGGAAATGGGAGAAGGAGAATAAAAGGGTTAAGATAAAAGAGGGATGTAAATAAACGGGGGGGGGGGAACTCACCATAAATATAAAGTGGAATAGAAAGGAATTGTAACAGAAATACGCACAGAGAAAGCGAGATTAAAGAAAGTAGTGAGGGAAACGAATCAGAGAAAAGGTTACAACGGAGGAGTGAATCAGTTACGAGAGAGAGAGAGAGAGAGAGAGAGAGAGAGAGAAAGAGCGAGAGAGAGAGAGAAAGAGCGAGAGAGAGAGAGCGAGAGGCAAAAGATAGATGAGAGTGAGACAAAATATACCATCAACTAAAACATCTACGAACTAACCTTAACCTTAACTATTTATTATTTTTACGTTAGTTGTGTTTCTGATTATTATTTATCAACAAGAGTAATCACACAAGTCATCATCAAACATTGCTCTTTGAGAATAACTTGTGGTGTTCCCTGGAGTCTGAGTGACAACAAGTCTCCTCAAATTTCCAGTACTCTCCACCTCTTTCGATAACCTCTGCGTGATCGCAACAACCTCTTATCATTGATTTCTCGTTGGCAGCAACCATTGGTCTTCACTAGAATTTGGGTGACAATAAGCCTCCTAGGGTCCCAGTTCTCTTTGCACTCATCCAGTGGAGATCTGGCTGGTGCTCTTTCTCCTCTGCCTTTCCATTCTCCTTGACCTTCACTTGTTTCGTGTAGCGCCTGTTTATAGCGACACACGAAAGAAAAAAAAAGGAGGGGCGGAAGGTAGGGGCGCAGGAGGGTTAACTTCAAATTATACAGTTTCAGTTTTCATGATTCCGAGTTCCTTTGTGTTTTACATCTGTATGCCCAGTTTTTACTTGTAGCTTATGTGAGGTAGTCTTCACATTAAAGGGTTTTCCTTAATATTTCAGACGTTTTCACTATAGTCGTCCGTTGCATCTTATCAGCCATTCCTCTGATTCCAATCTCTCCGATTCTTTTTTCAAAGATTTTCGGTATTGTTCCTAGTGCTCCTAATATAAATGGTGTTATTTTGACTTTTTATTATTATTATTATTATTATTATTAGTAGTAGTAGTAGTAGTAGTAGTAGTAGTAGTGTTTAAATAAAGTTAAAATACAAAGAAAGAAGAAATAATCAAAATATCAACTCACAGGCAACAATATTTTTGTAGCGATTCTTAGCTTTGTTTTCTTGGCGGTTGGCAGCTTCACACGTGGCTTCATTATTCTGAGATAATTTCTGTTTGGGAATAAAATTGTGAAAACAGCAATTCAAAAACAAAAATGACAAAATAAAATTCATTCATGTTTCACAACTTTTGAGATAGGATTTATAGGATTTATAGGATTTTGAATTATTTATATTATTCGGCCGATTTGACATAGAGACTGGGTAATCTGACACTAAATATTTCTAAATATGTTCTTTAGTCTGAACCAAATAGATTTAAGAAAAAATGTCGCGTTGAGGCAAGAAATATGAATATAATGGATGAAGCTTTGGCTGAATGGAAGAGATAAAATACAGCAAATTTACGTGAAGGAAATGAGGTTTTAAAGGAAATGGAACACAAATAGGCTGGAAGATGAAAGATCAATTCTCGGTCAAATTATACTAAACACTAAAAAAAAAAAAAAATAATACTTGATACCCCCTTGCTAAACATTCAGCATTATAACGGATCAAGGAGAAGTGAAGTAATTGATGGGAAGAAATAGCGCCCTCTCTTATATTATGATATAATAGCCAAAGAAAATGGAACCTCCAGTTCGCCCTTGACTATAACCTAACTACCTACTTATTCTGATTCTGGTGTTTATATCAACAATATTTTGGCAGATATAACCTTTGACCTTCTTTAGATGCCCCATTCTGAAGTTGGAAACCTTTTATTTGAACTTGAGAATTTTGTAGCATCCTATGCGAAATTTTAAACTAAACTTTATTTCATCTACATGCATAGATTATTCTCGTTCCATCAGCCATGAATAGGTAGAATATTAATTTGCTGTTATTCTTGTTAATCATATGGTATTATTAACACTTCTAACTGTTCATTGCTGGCAGCATGAAAGCAATCTACTCTCTAGATTAAATAACGTTTCAATTGGTTCCTGTGTTTGATATAAAGATTCCGAATTTGAACCATTTGGATTATTCAGGCTATAGTTCTCATTTTGGGAGTTATGGTCACAATGTCTCCCATAGTGCAGCCGCCAACCTTCTTCAGGTGTATCTTGTTTAACTAGGGAATCTTTTTGTCAAACTTTGAAATCCATACGGAATTTCGAATGGAATTTTTTTTATTTAATTTGCAGGTATAGCAGGCTCTTGCTTTGTTAGCCATGACCGTATAGAAGTCTTAAGTAATTTGCAATTGTATTCTGAGTATTGTCCGCACTGAGGATTGAACCCTCAACCTCCAGAAAAGTGTCACCTAGAACTGAATTGAACCTAGTTCTTTATGTGTTATGCCACAGGTCCTTGCGGAACAACAAAGATAAAGGTAGCAGTCCAAATTATACAAATAATACCAATCATCAGTCCTCGCCTGAAGAATTCCGAAACATGAACGTTCGAAAGTTTAACTATTACACCCGTAAGTTTGAAAAGATAAACCTGAAAGAGGTCAAAGTTTACATTGGCCGAATCACTGTGTAAATAACAACCAAGATGAGGATAGTAGCCCGAATAATCCAAATAATACAAAGGAAAGTTTATTCCCTTAATCTATTTCTTACAGAATAAAGTAGTGATGGGACGATTCCATATTTTTCCCAATTCTGATTCAATTACCAATTCCTTACTAAATTCCCGATTCCAATACAATTACAAATTCTGATTACGATTCTTTATCAATCTATTACCATTTACCTATAGAGTTGTTATGTTCCCCATTTACTGTAAGAACACATATAAACTGTGCAGTTATTTTCCCGAACGTAAAAATACACTTTTGACAGATGATCTATAGATTTCAGTTTTACTAGTAGTTTAAAATCAATGAATATTGATTATTTTATCATTACTACCACCAGTAGAAGATTTTGCTTTAAACAAAATTAAATGAAAAAGACAATTAAAAGAATCGTTTTTGGCATGAGAAGATGTGCACGATTTTTTCCGTTTCTGATACCGATTTCGATACCCCTAATAGTTCTGGTTTTCCCGATTCTGATTAATCGTCTCAACACTAGATGAAGTAACATTGATATCAAATCAGTATCGACATTAGCGATTCATACACAGTTTATGATAACGTCCTTTTAAGCATCAAAGTTCAGGGAATTAATCAAGCTCAGTGAATTTTTTGTCACATTTGATAAAATATATTTTATGAGCAAAATTTTATACTTAACATTAGAACGCGTTTGGTCCAGATTAATGCACATGCGCAGTAAGTTTTTTTTTTTTGATATGTTGTTACATTTAAAGCAGAATTATATCTCTTTTTTTTTTAAATAGCATCCAACTAAGAAAGCATCCAAATTATTGTTGAAACTAACATTTCCACGACTTCCAAGCACAAAGACGTGCATTTGCATAGGATGTAATCTTAATATTCTAAAGATAAGAAATTCTTTCATACTAAGTTGGATTCTACAGAGTAATGTTTTCCTCTAGATCATTATTTGAACGTTATTCTGGTTGATGCAATCTCCGACCTTCTGCGAGTGTATGTGCTAAACTCGGGAATCTTTGTCTCGAACTCAGGAATCTTTCTCTCGAACTCGGGAATCTTTTTCTCAAATTCTGGAATCTTTCTCTCAAACTCCGGAATCTTTCTCTCAAACTCCGGAATCCGCACGGAATGTCCAATAGAACCGTTTATTTAATCCACGAGGGCAGCATGCTTTCGTTCCGTCAGCCATGACTTTGTAGAATCATAGGTAATTCACAATTGTATTTTTGTGTCATCTTCATTGAGGACTGAGCCTTCAATCTCCAGACTAGTGTAACTTTTACAACTAAATTTCACCAAGTAGTCTATCTACTGCACCACAGGTCCTTGAAGAATTCGACAAGATACACCAGAAGAAGATCGGCGGTTACATCAACCATAACATTGTCCAAATAACACTCAAAATGAGAACAGTAGTTCAAAGAACCTAAATAATACGAATAATGATCTTTATTGAATTACAATATACAGGATAGGCCAAAGAAAAAAAAATTGACATTGATGGAATCGTGAATAAAATTCACAATACTTTCTGCAATCTAACTAGATTTAACATGGATAAAATTCAATATATGTCTTAGTTGTCCATCGAGTTGTCCGACAACCTTTTGTAAACGCCGTTCAATATGGCCGAAATATGCACCTTTTGTATTGCAAGTATACCTAAATCAGGGGTTCCTAAGCTTTTTCGGCAAATACCCACCCTAGAACACTCGGATACCTACTACCACCTCCTTCCTGCATGGATTCTTACATAATAATGTGAGTGGTAGTGGTAGTACATAATTAAAGTGAAAATAAATGAATATTCATAATAGTTTATTCAACAAAATTTTACGCTGTCGATCAAATGGTAACAGTAACAACTAGAAATCAAGTGGGTCAATTAATAAATCATACCATTGTTAATACAATAATCAATAATCAATAAAAATCAGACTAATAATCACAGGAATAACCAATCAATGTACAGATTGTTGTTGATGATCAGCAATAAGTTCAGAAACACCTAGTAATGTTGCTAAAAGCTCCGTCTTCCACCCCCTCCCCTAAAGGATCTCAGGGCCCACCTATACGATAAATTTGACCACTGCCCACCTGAAGTCTGACCTAGACACTTTAGCAGCAACGTGATGTCCTCGTAGTTCAGGAATAATTATGATAGGCTTTATCTTGGAGATAATCACACAGATAAAGATCGGGGGGGATATCTAATGGGTACGGAAGACATCCAAGACACTTCCTACTGATGAGGCGATCACCAAAGTGTCTATGAATATCATTTAATGCTGATAAAACAAATACTGTTGTACATTCATAACTGAAACTTGGTGGTCAAGTCAGGTATATATTGAAGTTTATTTTTAACACATACGGTATGACTGCAGAAGGATTGCAAATTTTATTATTCTTAAGGCGGGGGCAAAACACAACCTGTACATTATGAAAAAAAACATAAACTCTCATGAAACACTTGATAAAAAAGACAGATCGACGGAAACTTACTTTATATTCAGCGCCAAAACCGCCCTCAAAATTCCTTTTGTTCTGTATGTACACCTGTAACTCGTCAACTGGGATGGAATCAGGAATGATGATGTCATTATCTCCCACATTCATGTAGATAATCTCCTCTTCGTAACGCATATCTGTTGTGCTGCCATCTGGAATTTGCGGAAAGAAAAGAAACAAAACACAGATAAGAATTCTATTTAACTATTCAAACCTCACACACACACAGATCACAAGCGACACAAAATAATATTTCAGCCAGTTTAGAGACAACATAGTTTAACACAACGAAGAATAAACAGTTTTGGCAATTTTCTTAATGGAAATCGCTCCAAACAAAACATGAAGCCACTTGATGTAAGGAGTAAAAAATTATTACTCCGCGGTCAAAAATTAGCTAAATTATATGTTTTGTATATAAATTCCGAATCAGAAGCAGCATTTCTTCCTCCTTTGTCAGAAGCATCATTCATAGAATGTGAGGACTAAAAGACAAGGCACGGGAAGCAAGAGTGATGAGGCTGCAGAAAATAAACCCAAGGTTCATTTTCTATTCTCATGAAAAATAGGCAACAAATAAATCTTAAAGACAAAGTTACTATAATTCTGAATTTTTTAGATAAGGACTGGGTATTCGTATTATTTGGATTCTTCGGACTACTGAAAAAGGTCGGGGGTTATATCGGCCAAAAATTGTGAAAATGACACTCAAGATGAGAAAAATAGTTCAAAGAATCCAAATGATACGAATAAAGTTACTATTCTACCTAAATTAATTTAAAAACAAAACAAAAAATTCATACAAACATTATGAAATCACAAAAGCAACAAAATCAAGCAGGTATATCGTGTGTATGTGATATTATTGTGTTTATGTGATATTATTGTGTTTATGTTATATTATTGTGTTTATGTTATATTATTGTGTGTGTATGTGATATTGTGTGTATGTATGTGATATTATTGTGTGTATATGTGATATTATTATGTGTATGTGAGGTGTGTATGCGATATTATTGTGTTTATGTGACATTATTGTGTGTGTATGTGATATTATTGTGTGTGTATGTGATATTGTGTGTATGTATGTGATATTATTGTGTGTGTATGTGATATTATTGTGTGTATGTGATATTATTGTGTTTATGTGATATTATTGTGTTTATGTGATATTTTTGTGTGTGTATGTGATATTGTGTGTATGTATGTGATATTATTGTGTGTATGTATGTGATATTATTGTGCGTATGTATGTGATATTATTGTGCGTGTATGTGATATTATTATGTGTATGTGAGGTGTGTATGCGATATTATTGTGTTTATGTGATATTATTGTGTGTGTATGTGATATTATTGTGTTTATGTGATATTATTGTGTTTATGTGATATTATTGTGTGTGTATGTGATATTATTGTGTTTATGTGATATTATTGTGTTTATGTGATATTATTGTGTTTGGAAAATAGTGGATTAATTCCATAAACAAATACATATTCGTTCAGCTCATGTATAGAAAACCTTATAAACTAATTTTTCAGCACGTTCACATTTTTTGAACATTATATTATTTAATTCAAACTCAGTGCATTTAATAAAAATCCTTGTAGCTTCCGGTTCCAGACTGGGAAGGGAACATGAATTTGGAGACTAGTGAAACGTTGTTAAATGTCTTCATCTTTTATTGTTAACAATGAAATTAAGTAGGTATATTATGTATACGATATTACAGGGTGGAACGATAAATGTGTTGCCTAAACAAAACAACACCACAGCTTTATTTTAAAACTTTTATTGAAAAAATCAATTCAGGTAACTTGCTTATGTAGTAGAGCTGACATCTATGCAATGTAGCCGTCTTCAGCCACAATCACTGCCTCAATACGGGTTTGGAACTAGGAGCATGCCTTTTTTACAAGTGCTTGTAGGAGCTCGGCGAATACTCGGTGAATGGCGGCGATCAGGCTGACTTTGGTGTTGTGGGAGATCATGTTGGTGATGTTCTCGACGTATGACCAAACGAAGTAATTCAGTGGGCTCAGGTCAGGGGAGAAGGAGGGCATTGAGAGAAGGGTACAAAGTTCTGAAGCTAGGCCTGTGTCTCTTTAGACTTGTGGGCCGGTGTTGAGTCCTGCTGCCACATCTAAGGTCTGCCAGCGTCACCTGATTGTACCAGAGGATCACCATACTCTTCAGCACATCCAGATATACTTTGGTATTGACTTTCAAGCCGACTTCGAATATATGAGGTGTCATGATGTGGCCCTCACTTGAAACCACACCAAAGACCATAACCGTGGTCAGAAACTTCGTTTTCATAAGCCTGAGCACAAGCCTGTTATAGATGGCGGTCCCATTTTTAAGGGTGCTAGCAATGATCTTGTTATAACTTTGGCCGGTAGAGAGCATGTGTTGTACAGCAGTGCATTATCGATCTCACTCACTGAACACTAACTTTCAGACATGAAGGCTCCTATCGCTTAAGGGATTTATACATAACTGTCCAACTAGTAGGTGGTCTGCAACAAAAAACAAAAAAAACAAAAACAACAACAATTTTTCATCAAACGGAAATGGACTAATGCCGTCTTTTCTAGGGCGATAATTTCATCATTTCATTCTGTTATGTTTGGAAAATAGTGATTCATTTCATAAATAAATACGTATTCGTGCAGTTCATATATAGAAAACCTTATAAAATAATTTTTCAGCATGTTCACATTTTTTAACATTACATTTTTTTTAATTCCAACTCAGTACATTAAATAAAAAAAAATCCTCGTGGCTTTCGGTTCCAGACTGGAGACGAATGAAACATTGTTAAATGTCTTCATCTTTTATTGTTATCGTTTTCACATTTTTTTTTTGTTGTTATTTAACAATTGTTTGCAATTCAAAGTTGTTCAATTGTTTTCCAAGTTATAAAGTTTTCGAAGACATTAATTTCACCATATGTTCTGATCATTATAATCTTACATTAAACAACGAAGATCCGACGTGTCTAACGTTGGAACTTTCCATGGAAGAAAGAAGATTTATAGAAAAGGGAAGTTTTAATACAGGTATTGTTTTTGAAACTACTTCGGTTCAATTAGGTAGCTTCGTGTTTAAGTCTCCTAAACAAACAAAGCACATCTATACAAGAACATTAAAATTACTCTTAGCTGGTTGATATGTAACAGAGTTGTTAGCGCTTGTAGCAGCAGCAGAGGCCGCATGACACATATGCAAATGACCGAACCAGTGCGTGAAGTGACGTCACAGCGGAGGAAGAAAAAGGTAAGAAAGAGAGAGAAAAAATGCACCCTGTGGTGAGGACGAGAAAGAAAAACACGAGCCAGGTGAGATGGACATGTGGCGATTGGAGACTTTTAAGCCGTGTATGAACGGCAGGGTTAGGGTTTTGGCAGACGAGATAGAGTAAAAGACTTTGGAAGAACCATGAATAAATGCATTTCATCTCAAATGAATAAACTGACTCAAATTTCCTTCCTTCTGTGCATCTTTGCAACTGTCTCCGATACAATGTGTGGGGCCCGATTGTTAAAATGTAACGACACCGTTAAAAACTACAACGTTACAAACATGTTTTTTTTTTTAATTTATAGATTTGAGCTCTTATGTGTTCTAATCCAACAAATTAGTTCGTTCGATGCAACTGTTTTTTTTTTCTTTTTTATTCTATAATTATTATTTATTTCCTTTTATATTTTTATTTTCTTTCTTTCTATCTTTCCATGATTTTCTACATGATATAACTAGCCGAGTTATTCTTATCAAGATAATGTAGAATTCAATGAAGTACGCATGCGCAACTTAACTACCGATGCATATACAAAATAAAATGTATGAGGATTAGTTATTCGTATTATTTGGATTCATCGGATTACTGTTCTCATCTTGTGTGTGATTTTCACAACGTTTCGGTCGATGTAACCTCCGACCTTCCTCAGGTGTATCTCGTCAAAGTCGGGAATTTGGACGGAATTTCGACCGGAACCCTTTATTTACTTCACAGGGTTAGCATGCTCTTGTTTCGTCAGCCATGACTGGATAGAGGTCTTAAGTAATTCGCAATTGTATTTTTTGGTCGCGCACACTAAGAACGGATGAGAGCTTTAGATCAATATGTTCAATAGTGACCGGGCAATACCGAAAGGTGTGCTGGTCGACAATTATTATGATTATTCAAGCCAAAAAGTTTTGTCAGCTAAAATATGTTCTCTCTACCGTGCTAGAACGCTACTAACGCCCAAAAGTATCCTGTACCTCTATAAGGCCACCATTCGCCCATGTATGGAATATTGCTGTCATATTTGGGCTGGTGCATCTGCTACTAGTCTGTTGCTCCTAGACAAGTTTCAAAAGAGAGTCGCCAACCTGATAAGACCTGAACTGTCATCTAAGCTTCAGCCTCTGTTTCATCGACGAAATATAGCATCCCTCTGCCTGTTCTACAAGTACTTTGATGGTGAATGCTCCGATGAACTGCACGCACTTTTACCCCCTCGACGTAAAACCCGACAAACGGCAAAATCCCACCCCTTCACAGTTGAGATCCTAGATGTAAGAGAGCTTCCTACTCCAGTAGTTTCTTCCCCAGAACCGTTAGACTTTGGAATTCCCTTCCGGGTTCCTGCTTCCCCAACTGTACTGACATGCAGAAGTTCAAGTGTAACATGAACTGACATCTTGCTGCCAAACTCCCCACATAGTAACCCTGCAGCTTATGTCCCTGATAGTAGCCTCCTACATCAAAGTGACAATGTGCCTTGTTTGGGATGAAAATGTAATAAAAATTTTTTTAAAAATATGTTTCAGAATAATGAAAATATCATAAATAAATATTTATTCACATTAATTTAGGAATGTTAACTTAAAAATGTTATCATAACAATTTAGTTGACAACTTAGAAATAATGACATGTGGAAACATCAGGTGATCATCTTAGTGACGTATACTAATGACGTCATTTAGAGGGGGTAGATGGTCTTTTTGACATCCGTGGAAATTAGTTAGAGAGTTAAACAATTAGTCGGAGTCGGGAGAGAAAGAGAGATAGGCGACAGACCGAAATGGCTTTGAGTAAAGGGTGTCTAAAATGGCGATAGAACATGATCAGCATTGTAACTTTCTAAAAGGGAAAAACACTCTGGAATGAAATGTTGCGGAAAATAAAATCCAAGGTTCTCTCGTTTTGGGGGAGAATTTTCATTGCAGCTTTTTCGTCAAGACAAGATCCTAGATGGACCAGACATGTTTCCCGTTTGGTCAGATGTTGAAACCCCAAATAAGCGTTATTCATCCTTTGTGTTGTAAAGGTATTTATGTAATTTATTGTTCTCTTATGAACTGTATTTAAGTGTACATACACACAACGAAATGTACATACATACAACGAACTTAAGTCAGACGCTCATACACTCGCATACGATCTCACTACTATACGGCATAGAACTCATGAATATATACACTAATAATATTTTAAATATATACACTAACAATATGTGTATACATACATACATACATACATACATACATACATACTTAATACATACATACATACATACAATCCCACCACATTACATCCTTTCTGCCTTTTTTCCAATCATCATCCTTTCAATCTTTTCTCTTTGGTCCGCTACCTTAACCACTAAGCTACTCTTTCATTTCTGCTGACAGTAAAAAGGTATATCTACTGAATCATACACATGAGATTTTCACAGCATACAGCACCGAATTCTCTGTAAAAGCAGCTCCAAATATAAAGTAAGAAAAAAGAAAGAAAGAAAAGAAATGCTGCTAAATCTAAATAAACGACAAACATCTTTAAATACAAGTTCATGCACTCAGCGTTGCGCGGTTGAACGCCAATCAGAAAATCAGAAGCTGCCCCTCCCCCACTTGTGATCACACCTGAGTCTGGCATTTAAACGGTTGACATTGGTGTCTGTTTGCATTTTTTTCCCCTCTCTATTAGGACAAATCGAGAGCTAAGAGGAATCAGATTCGTATGCCTTGCTGAACTGCTGAAATTTAGTGCTAATGGTTGCTGTTGTTGATAGACATAAGGCACTTGACACAGAGCGCCAAATCGATGGCAATGGTTGGAATTATGCGCCTTGCATAAAACTTAGGTACCTGTTCTCACAGATTTTCCTGTCACCTTATTTACATTAATGTTGCTTTAGTAGGTTGATTAGTATGACCTTGTACTGCTATCATGCCTATGTGAAGGGTATATATAATCAAAACATTTAAAAACGGTAAACATGTAAGGAATTTCATACATTATATATAATTTTGAGGTTACTATTATTCAAAAGTAAGGTAACCAGTGAAGTATACCGAGGCTAATACAAGAGTGCTCAATACCGAAGTAGAGCAAGGTATTGCAAAATTTGCTTTCATATTATTTGCAGATTTTATAAAACTATTTTATATAATGGCTTGAATTAAAGTTTAAAATGTAAGACAGACTGAAAAGGTCTCTAGTGTTTAAAAACTAGCTGACCAAAACATGTTCATGACTGCATAGCAATATCTTACTGCTTATGTAAAAACAATATATATATATATATTCAAAATTTTGCATTGGATTGTGCCACGTTTTTCTATTTTTCTTCATCGAACCCGAACTCCATTTGGAATATCCTTTTAACCAATACATTTCGGCATTGTTATCTACTTTCATAATTTGTAGTTTTCAATCCATGTGCTAACCTGCAATATTTATAGCCTGCTTATGAATGTCATTTTGCTAACTATTTTCCGTTGAGCATAAGATCCATTTTTGAAACTCCATGAGATAAGGACATTTTTTAAAAAAGTTTTGTATTCCCTATTGAATAATGAATTGTTGTAATTTCTATTTTACAGGGTTTCAATTGAATTGTGTTGAGGAAGTGATTGTTTTATTAAAAATTTCTGAAACGTGTGTATCCATAAATTTTTGTTCATGTTGAAGTTTGGAATCATGGTTACATAATACTGATTGTGTCATAAATTTTGTATTCTTTCTGAGTTGTAACATATGAGCTCTGTGTAAGCTAAAGTCTTAACAATTGAGCTAAATTTAGATATGTTCTATCCACCAGTATCTTAGAGATTTTTACTGCTTCACTTGTTTTTGATAGAGGTGCATTGTAGAACGAGAGATGAATCAAAATTCTTTGTTGTATTTTGAGCTAAAGAAACTGTACGTAGATTTAGTGGAGAGTTTCACTTCAGATCCACTACATTTTAATATATTTGATCTGCTGGTACATAGATATATCAGAAACACTGAAAAGCAATATAAATCATTACAAATATGCACTATTATGAACCTTAGATTATAATTTTCCTCATAAACATGTGTTTGAATCAGTATCGATTGGTACTAGTGCTAGGATGATTAATTGGAATCGGAATCGGGAATCAGAAAAATCCGTACTTTTGGAATATTGGAATGCTAAAAAATTGTGCCTATTTTCCGATGCCAAAAATGATTCTTTTAGTTGTCTTTTTATTTGACTCTATTGTTAAATACATAGAGATATATAAAGAATTGGAATTGTTAATTGTATCGGAATCGGTAATTACATCGGGATCGGGAAAAATATTGGAATCATTCCATAGTTGATATCATACCAACTATTTGTAAAGTGTTACGTAAATTGAAAAACAAAAAAACTGGGAGAAATAACTATTGGAAGGGAAGAGAGAGCATCGGAATTCTACGGTTTAGTAAGTTTCTTTTTTCATCTTCCTTCTCTGCCTCCTCTTTTTTCTCTTCGTTTTGTTTACGCATTTCTTCAGTCTTTCCTTCTACCTTTTTGCCATCACCTGCCTTCTCATTACAATGCCAGCAGCTAACGTTATTTAACTGGTGATGACTACACATAAAAATAGACGAATTTTATTTACGACATAGTTTCTCATAACTAAAACGGTATAATTAAACTGAAAGTAAAAGTCGAAGATGGTTAAGCGGAAGAGTGATGATTGCATAGCGAGATCTCTATTTTCAGAAATGTTAATTGCGGTACCAAATAAATCGACTTCCTACTAAAAATTTAAATACAGTTAAAATTTGATAGAATATTATTCCACAATCCTTCCTGCAAATGCACTCGAAATAGAAATAAAAAGAAACTGGTGTAAAAAGGAATTTGACTGCAAATTAACTTAAAAAAATAGTATTGCAGAATTTGAGCTCCAATCTATGGTAGCCTTTTGCCAAACTTTCACAAAAATACACTCGTCTATCTGAAACCACTATGAATAATTTCCCCCACTCTTTATCTGTGTCTAAACGAAAACGTGGATTCCATGAACAAAGTTTATTTCTTAAAACTGCACGCCTATGGAACTCTGTTCTGTTTGCCTGCTTTCCAGCTGACTACAATATGATCGTCTTCAAGTCTAACGTAAGCAAGTTCTTGATTAGCTGTCCCCTGAAGTAATCAAATCTACCAAATTTCCACTAGTATGATATTGTCCCATTGACTACCGTATACTCATTAACCCTTATCCTCGAGTGGCCTCGGTGCTTTGATAAGTGGTTAGTCCTTTGTAAAAAAAAAAAAATAATTAAATTGGACTTTCAACTGTTCCATAGTTATTAATGGAAGATTATTTATATATAAAGTTATTTACATGTGTGCAACATAATTGCATGTTCTTGAGATGCATCCTTTCAATCTGCGTGCCACAGAGTTATCCCCCCTCAATCCCATTTATGGAACCGTTAAGAAAATTTATAATCATATCTGCAATATAATCATATTTCGTACAAAAATAATTTCAATGCGCACCAAGTTTCAATTACAAATGTCCAACAGTCTTTATTTTATTACCTACAATAACATAGTGATACTTTGATGATCGCCCCATCAGTAGGTGTGGTCTTGGGCGGGTTCACATTCACCTAAATTTAACTGATGGTTAAACAAACTAATCAGTGATAAGATTATACACAAGATGACAAGCCCCCCCCGCTTCCTATAAAAAAAAATAATTAAAATAAATGTGTCCCATGAAAGTGCTAATAAATTTCCTTGCGAAATTAAACCATATTTCATACAAATAAGTTTCAATCTATGGCTGATTTGTGCACCAAGGTTTAATCATGTATGTGCGACTGTATTCCTTTTATCGCCTAGAAATCTGGGGAGACTTTAATGATCATCTTATCAGTAGGTTTCACACTCACCGGATCTTAACTCTTATCCATATTTTTATCTGGGATTATCTTGAAGGCAATGTCTAGCAAAATGAACCTTCTTAAACTTGATAAAAATATGTCAGAGTTATTGCAAATTTGCTTCTCAGTGAAAGATGATAGAATGAAAACGACATTTATGACTGAACCTTCATGGACAAGCCAGGCATAAGCTGAAGTTTATTTGTACTAAATATAGCTGAATTGCGGAAACGATTATGAATTTTATCAACGATTAGCAGAGAGATCCGACGTTGCTCGGGATTGAATGATGAATAACGAATGTTTCACACTCCCATATTTTTATTGTCATCGAAATCGGTGAAATCGCCAATTTTAAATCAAATCGATTGATTGCCTGCTCTAGTTGGGAATCCTTCGTAGTGTACCGGGAGGAAGCTTCACAAGCCTCCCCACATTGACTTAGTCTACAATACATTGTAGCTTACTGTTGTGCGCTGTAGGGGATCTATTGCTGATTTTATAAAATGGCTTGAATTAAAGTTTAAGATGCAAACGTCAAGTATCATAGTTCAGCTGTGCCCTAAACAGTAAGATTCATTTGAAACGCACCCCTGTTATATCAAAGAGCCTACTATTGGTTTAATATGCTGGGCATTTCTGCTTGCATGATAATAAAAATTCTCAAATGCACTTATGATATTAGGTTGTATAAGCTGTTAACTTTGGTCCAAATCGCCTGTTTATTCTTTCATTAGACTTTTTTCAATTATCGATTTTCGATACTTATCAAAGACATTCCGACACATAAACATATATTTGTGTGAAATTCAATAAGAATCAGCTGAGCCTTTTCGGAGTGCATAGGGAACGAACTCACACATACACACAAAGTCCCTTTTATATAATAGTAAAGTAGAATAGATAGATTCCATGGGTGGCATTTTTGGTGGGTCGCATATAGATAGGTAAGTATATAAACTTTAGTAAACACAAAAAGAAATGTGAATGAGAGATAAGGAAAAATAATTAACACCTTTAAAAAGAATGACTTTCAAACAGAGAAGAAACATTAACAAAAAACTTGATAGCTGATTTTAAAGATAATAAAAACAACATCAAACTTAGATAATGGAGCGAAACAGACCTCCCCCCCTCTCTCCAAAAGCAAAAAAAAAAAAAAAATAAATAAATAAATAAATAAACAAAAAAAAAAGGAGGGGAAGTTGAAATTACACAAGAGAAAGGTTATTTGCCACGTAGGTTGACTTCATTTTATAAAAGAATCAAGTATCGGAACTAAATAGCCTTTAACGAGCGCACCTGAGGGCGGTTAGATGCTAGAACGAGACGGTGTTGCAAATACGGTTTCTCTGCATGATGGATCAGTTAGGGGTGACATGTGACTTGACAAGCTGTTTAATTACGAATCAATGGAAACAGTTTGAGAGCGAATCTCGAAGAGTCAGAATAATGAAGTGCTACCAAATTTAAATGCGGAGGAAATACTTGTGAAAGCGATTTCCAATGAAAGGAAACGTTTTTGATTATTCAGACGAAGCGATATTGAATGAATTCCAAACATTCGAATAATGAAAGAATATTAACCCTTTATCTTCGTTCGTCACAAGTTACAAATAAATGACATTGAAATAAATATATCCATGACAAATAACACTCTACCTAAGATTTTCTCCTTCAAACTCCTCGGCTTAACATTCACAGGCAATATGAACTGGAGCAAATACATTAGGGACATTGCAGAAGCTGCTGCAAAGAAAGTGGGCTCCCTCTATCGTGCTAGAAGACAACTCACACCTGAGAGCATCCTATGCCTCTACAAAGCCACCATTCGCCTGTGTATGAAGTATTGTTGCCATATCTGGGCAGTCTCTCCCTGCTGGATAGGGCCAAAAAAAGTTTTCAATCTAATAGGTCCCACTTTGTCAACTAAGTTCCAATCACTGCCCCATCACCGCAATGTTGCATCCCTGTGCCTGTTTTACAAGTATTTTAACGGCATGTGCCCTGATGAACTCCTTGCACTTGTGTTCCCCTCAACGTACACATTCCCAACAAACCGCTTAACAACAAAATTACACCCTTTCACTGTTGAGGTTCCTAAGTGCTAGAAAGTTTTCTACTCTAATAGTTTCTTCCCTCGAACAACTAGACTTTGGAATTCCCTTCCTACTACCTGCTTCCCTGACTGTACTGATATGCAGAAGTTTAAATATAATATAAGCCAAAATCTTGTTAATCTTTCCTATGCATGGTCCAAGTAGCGATACGTCTTGGTAGGAGTGAACGTGAGTATAAAAAGATTCTATAAGTACGAGTGTACACCTATATAAAAAAATTACGGTAAAAAATAGGCTCTGTCAGTGTTCACACTAACATTCATAGTCATATGAAAGAATTATTCAATCAGTGAAGTTAAAAAAAAATAAATACGGGGGAATGAAAGAAAACGTCTCAAACTGAGAAGTTTAAAAAAGAAATTTAAAAAATCATATCGAGCGACGTAGACAGAAGAAATAGAATGAATGTTTTTTTTTTTTCTCCAAATTTATTTTCCACGGCAAACAGTTATCTGACTTGCTATTTGTTTTACTCTTTCTCCCTAAACACTTCACGCATATGGAACTTAATCTTAAAAAAATGATATCAGCAATTTTCCAGACATCTTACCTTTGTAAGGTTAGTGAGAGATGACCCCCAGCAGAGTGCTTGATTATTTGGAAAAACTTTTTAGATACGAGAGTAATATTTATTTGCATACTAGCTGGACGTCTGGCGTTGCCCGGTGATGTAATGCGCTTAAACATGATATTTTAATTTATGCAGATTGTGTATGTATTATTATAGAATCAATCCTTTATTGAATATTATATATTATGAGGAATAATTTACCAAGTGGACTAATTCGTAACAAATAAATAAATAAAAAAAAAATAATAATAATGTCATTCATCAAATTCCGTCTGTGTTTGGTTACAATATCACGTCAGCTGATATTTGGGCTTGACGATGAATGACCTGGAAAAGCCGCTTCTGATTAATGCTTAGTTTTAAAATATGGAAATGAAGAAATGATTTGCGGCGATTTTAAATCGTACCTTTTCTTTTATCATAAATTGAACTCATTAATAAGCAAAAATTAAAATAAAATACATCCGGGCTTGAACAGGGGATCATTAGATCTGTAGTCGAATGCTCTACCATTAAGCTATATGTCCAGATTATAATAAATCTGTTTGTTTGTTTTTTTAAGAAGAAATGATTCGCTGGGATTTTATTATCTCCCTTGGTCGGTGTAAAATATTAAACATAATATTAAAATATTAAACGTAAAATATTCCCCTGTAAAAATTCTTCTTTATCTATAAGAAAGAAAGACTATTTTTAGCATCAGAGTTTTCCGATTTTCGATACTTATCGAATGAATTTCTGCACGAAACTTATCTAAGAACACTGCCAGACATATAAATTACCTTTCTGTGAAACTTGCGAAATTGTTGTGGTTTAAATGTTGAAAAAAGAAGGAGAAGGCTTGGAAACAGTGGAATAAAAAATATATTTACAGAAAATATAGAAACGTTTATTGTTTGAGTGGGACTCCGTTCAACTGGAGGGACAAACTAAGATTACGACCCACTCCCACTGAGTCTCAGGTCCAGACTACTTCCATAGCAGTAACTGGTTATCGGAAGTAATTTTAGGAATAGTCTATTGTCAGAATCTGTAGAGGTGCCGCCCCAACAAAAGATAGGACCACGAGGAAGGAACCCCCCCCCACACACCCACACAGTGGCTTTTATATAATAGTAGGGTCGATTTTTACGACGTGCCCAAACGTATTATAAGCACCCCAACCTACCAATGTTAAGAACGGCTTTCGGAATACCCCCCCCAACCTCGAAGCCCTTCTTAATATGGAGAGGTTGGGAGGTGTTTATTCCGAAAGCCGTTCTTAACATGGAGAGGTTGGGGTGTTTATAATACGCTGGGGCACGTCGTAAAAATCGACCGATAGTAGAGATAGAGATGTGTTACAGAAGATTAAAAAAAAAAAAATATCGGTATCGTCGTTTTCAAAGGCAAACAAAGAGAACCAATATCTGGTCGCATATGCCGGAAGTAAAAAAAAAAGAAAAAAAAAGAGAGCAGTTGGAAACCAAGCTATTAAATTACCAATTAAAGAAATAAAGAAATAATTTTTTCTAATAAAACTACTATATCGGTAAAATTGCCGATTAAGACCCAATATAAAAATACGAACGGATTACAAAAATAAGAATAAGCTTAGAGACCGTTATATCAAAGAAGTTCATAGTGTGCGGGATTATATTTCTGGGGATACAGATATCAATAGGAACTGAGGAAAGTCTAACATAGGGGACCAGATATTGGTTCTTTTTGTTTAGAATTAAAACAGAGGGTATCAATGTTTTACTGATCATATGTAATATATATACACACACGCATTATATATATATATATATGTATGCGTGTGTGTTAGGAAGATTAATTGGAATCGGGAATTGGAAAAATCGGAACTTTTGGGGGCATCGGAAAAATTTGTGCCTATATTTCGATGCCAAACAAGCTTTAAGTATTTTTTATTTGATATATTTTTTTTTAAACAAAAGCTTTTACTGTTGGTAGTAATAATAAAATAATAAATATTGATTCATTTTAAACTGCCAGTACAGCTATAATCTATACCCAAGTGTGTTTTTACGTTTGAGAAAGTATATACACATTTGACATGTGTTTTTACGATAATCGAGAAAATAATAACAATTTTAGAGATTTATAAAGAATTAGAATCGATAACTGTACCGGAATCAATAATTTAGTACGAAATCAGTAATTGTATCAAAATCAGAAAAAAATATTGGAATGGTTCCATCATTAACATTATATATATATATATATATATATATATATATATATATATATATATATATATATATATATATAGAGAGAGAGAGAGAGAGAGAGAGAGAGAGAGAGAGAACCAACTAGAAAATTGTGGATGAAAATAAAAACTGAAAAAAATTAAAATACTCATTAATCCATCAAATATTCAAAATAGGAATTAAAATGAGGAATAGATGTTTTTTTTTAATCTATGGGTTAAGGATTTTTATTCATATACTAGCGTGGGTGCCCGGCGTTACCCGGGTGTTTGGAGGTGTGTTTTGAGCAATAAAAAAAAGTTGTAGTAGGCAGGTAGGCTCGAACCCGTGACGTGGAAAAGTGGAGGTATGTGTAAGGGTATTGGTTGAGCAAAAGAAAAAAAAAAAAAGAAGAAAAGTTACGGACGCAAAAAAAATAAATAAAATAAAATAAAAGTGGTGGCAGGCAGGCTCGAACACGTGCTGCGAAGGAGGAAAAGAAAGTGACAAGTAAAAAAAAAAAAAGAAAAAAACGTGATGCGCTAGCTGTTGCGCCCATCGCCAAACAGGAAGTGACGTATGTTTAAATTAAGGCTAGACAATCGAAAAGAGGCGATAACTTTTGAAAATATCGGCGAAACAAGCAACCCCTCCAGAAATGTGTCCAGTTGAGGGTGAAGGAATTAATGTTTTTGGCTAAGTTTTCGATATTTGTCATCTGAAGGGTCGAGCTTCAAAACGATACCAATCTCGTGAAAATCCGTCGCCTTAGTCGAAAGTTTTAGATAGACATACAAACATACATACATACACACACTAACAGACAGGTGAGATTTATATAATAGATTAATTAACTCCTTATTTGAATATTTGATGAATCAATAAATATTGTAATTAGTTAAGATTTTATTTTAATTATCTATTTTCATGTTTTTTTAACTGCACTATCACGTATATTAAGCTAAATTCCTGTCATTTCGATAATTCCTAACATAAAGGTAATATTTATCATTGTCATTTTATTTGTATTATGTGTGTGTATATATTTCTAAAAATAATTTTCCAATGCAAATATGAAAATTTATCAATATTTTCATATGAAATCATAAAAATTTATTTAATCTATTTTCATAATTGATTTTTTTTTTTACTGAAATATTTCTTTTCTTCATATTAAATATTTCTTTTCTTCGTATTAAAGCGAGAGAATTGCATCCATTCTTCAATTTTAGAATGATTGCAAGGAAAGTGCAACAAACATCCACATAAAAAAAAAATTCCAAATCAAAGAAATTCTACAATTCGTATACAGATGTATCTATTTTTATATTTCCTCAAGGAATAAATTTTTAGATGACATGAAGTATTTGACGATCAGAGGGAAAACAAATAAATCATTGCAATTCAAAATTCAGTTCAGAAATGTTAGGCTCACTATCCAAATTCAGTTCACAAATGTTAGGCTCACTATCCAAATTCAGTTCAGAAATGTTAGGCTCACTATCCAAATTCAGTTCAGAAATGTAAGGCTCACTATACACTCATTTTGAATGTGGAATTGGTTTCAGTTGAATCCAAAATAGAATTTTAATTTTAATGCTCATTCAGTATGCATACAAGCCCTCCTTTCACCACCAATGCTCTGGTTCTTGTTTTGCCTTAGTTAAAATTAATGTCTCTCTTTGTTTTGATAAGCTTCTACAATTGGGGATTCCTCAAAGAAAGAGCCATTCAAACAACTAAGACTATCAAGTAGACCCATTCATATTTGGATTCTTTGGACTACTGTTCTCATGTTGAGTGTCATTTTCACAACGTTTCAGTCGATGTAACCTCCGACTTTCTTCAGGTGTATCTTGTCAAACCTTGGAATGTTTCTGTTGAATCCGGGAATCTGGACGAAATTTCAAATGGAACCCTTTATTTACTTCACAGGGGTAGCATGCTCTTGTTCCATCAGCCATGACTCAATAAATGTCCTAAGTGATTCGTAAGTGTATTTTTCGATCGCACACACTGAGAATTGAACCTTCAACCTTCAGGAGAATATCACTTGTACAATTGATTTTTCAAAGTACTCCAACCACTGCCCCATGGGTCCAAACAATACGAATAACCATTGCTCATCTAAAAAATTCAGAAGCATAAGTAGACCTAGTATAGAATTTAACACCATGTGAGAACCATTAATTATAATTAATAGGTAGTAAATGTATATATATATGTGTGTGTGTGTGTACGAGGTGTGTTCCAAAAGTAATGCCTCCTATTCTTTTATTCCGTCTGAATGGATCAGAGGGAATCACAAATTGCATTGTTATGATGACTGAACTTATGCATTCATGACTGGAAAGTTTAATTTCTCTATAGCACATATTGACAGTGTGCGACTAAGAAAACAACCAATGTCATGGACGTGCGTCAGAAGCAGAGGTGCATCATTGTATTCCTGGCAAAAGATGCATTGAGAATGGTGGTGACTATGTAGAAAAATAAATTCTGGAGCACAAAAAGTCGCTCGTTTAAGTGGCACCACTCTCGACTTTGTAGCGCTCCAACTTTTTAAGTAAAAAAAAAAAATAGGAGGCTTTACTTTTGGAACTACTATCGTATATGCATGTATAGTAATAATAGGTAGTAATAAAGAGTGATATTTACATCTCGAAACAAATGCAGGTTAAAAGCTCTTGAAATTCGTATTAGAACTATCTGCAAGAACCTGTGTCGCAATGGATAGAGTACTTGGTAAAATTCAGTTGTAAAAGTTACATTCCTGGTTCAATTCTCAGTGCAGACAACCCAAAAATATAATTCTACTCACCCATGACTGACGAAACGAGAGCATGCTACCTTCATGGATTAAATAAAGGGTTCCATTCGAAATTTCTTGCAGATTCCTGAGTTCAACAAGATACACCTGAAGAAAGTTGGACACATTGACCGAAACGTTGTGCAAAAAAGAACAGTAGTTGTAAGAATCCAAATAAGATGAATAATTAATCCTCATCTAAAACAATTAGACCTGTTTATATATATATATATATATATATATATATATATATATATATATATATATATATATAGCAGGGAGACCCGACGTTTGCCCGAGATTGGATGATGATCAATAAATATTTCACACACCTATATTTTTATTGTCATCGAAATCCGATATTTTTTTTTTTTAATCTTCTGTAACACATCTCTATCTCTACTATCGGTCAATTTTTACGACGTGCCTCCATGTAGTAACTTAGTCCAAAATATATGTCATTCTACATTGCACTCTAGAGAACCTACTGTTTTTGTTTTTTGTTTTTTATTTAATAAAATTATTTTATATAAACTTCTTTTCAGTTAATGAATAAAAAAAAAATATTAAGAAATTTACGTGCCGGGTTTGAGTCTACTGACCACATCATGCAAAAAAAAAAAAAAAAAGAAAGAAAGAAAAAAAGAACACATAAATTTTTAAGTCATAAAATTCTTTGCAGTTAATAAAAAAAAAAGTTTACGTACAGAGTTTAAACCTACAGACCACGTCATGCAAAAAAAACAAAAAACAAACAAACCCAAAACACAAACAAGAAACACGCTATCAGGTTACAAATGACAGAATTTTCACGGCCCATTGTTCTATCATTGTTGCTAAGCGACGACATGGAAAAAATGGCTTTACCAATGATGATAGGTAAATTAAAATAATGGATTGAATTATCGATTATCGGTAATTAAAACTTAATTAAGATCACTCCCAGATTTATTCACTAAAGTTCTGTAAATATTAAAGAAAATCTGTTCAGCCATTTCGGAGTCTATAAGGAACGAACTCACACACACACACACACACACACACACATACGAAGTTGCATTTATATAATTGTTGATAGATAGAGATATATATTTTCAATTTGTTTTTACATAAACAGTTATGTGTTATTACACAGCCATGAGCTTGTTTCGGTCAGCTAGAGACCTCTTCAGGCAATCACGCTTATATAAAAGTGTAGTCAGTAATGAAAAATTAAAAGTCATCTTACAGTAAATAAATGAAGCATGTATGATCCCCTTGTGAGTGCACAGTGGACGAGGCACAAGAAATGACTGTTCAGCATTTGACCCCCCCCCACCATCCATTTAGCTCTAAAAGTCCCCAGGGGACGTCAAATGCTGGTGAAAATGAACAAATGGTGCAGTTTTAGACCGTAACATATGGAAATTTGAATTCTGCACCATGCAAAAAAAGAAATGACTAAGTCCATCATCCCCCCCCCATTTAGCCCCCAAAATCTCCAAAGCCTTAACATATTTAAATCTGAGTTCAGCATCATGCAAAACTGCTAAATAGACACATATAAAAAGACAACAGAAAAAAGCCTCTAACAACAACAAAATTGCTCCTGACAACGATCAAGGATTGACAGTGTTTGAGGAAAATGGCTGACAAAACGTCACTCGGCAAGCTAATACACAACTTACCAACTGAAATGAGAAAAAAATGCTCGGCAGATCGAGAAGATCAACAGAAGAAAAAAGAAAACTGTCTTATTAAATCAAACGTGTCATATATATATATATATATATATATATATATATATATATATATTAGAGAATAATAGACCAAAGTTTCTGTTAATGTACAAATACTTTAAAAGTGCTCAAAGTACTGAGATTTAGGATAAACCTAATAGGTGTATTTATCTAGATACAGAGGAAAAAAGATCAATAATTGTGAAATTATAAATCAGTTTAAAAAGGAGAAATGAAAAAAATCAGAGTAAGTGTACGATCTTTTCAGAAACGATATCCATTTATTTGTTTATTATTGACAAACAAAATATTTTTGGATACTGTCTCCTCATCAGTACAAAGGTGAGGGGGAAGAAAAAGGGAAGACACCAAAATTAAACTAGCGTATTGGAGGGAGTATGGCGGGTGAACCTAAAAATTATTTAGAAAAAAGAAGATTGTGTAGCAATAATGAAAAAAAGAATTATATTTTTTATTTTATATGGAGTTAAATTGCTATTTTATTTACATAAATAATATTAGATGTATTTCTAATTATATTTAACGTAAATGAGTATATTTGGGAATTTTTTTTTAAAGACAAGTAATGATATAATGTTTTGAGAAAAATTAAACTATTGTATAAATGGACAAATATTAAAAATGATAAAAATAAGAACTACAGTTTCACCTTAAAATAGGATAAGATTTATATGAGGGAAAGTTAGCTTATATTAAATGAAACAAGTATAAATAAGAAATTAATATTGTATAACTGAGGTTGACTATATGACAATATGAGGTTGACAATATGACAAACTGATTTACGAAATTATATTTATTTCATAAGATAGTATATGATATAAACAAAAGTAAAGAATTATATTTAGAAATATATATATATGTGTGTGTGTATATGTGTGTGTGTGTGTGCTTATATGTTTGTATATATAATTTAACTAGTTGGGGCAATGATTACATATGAATAAATAACAAAGTTCCCATTTAGATAGCTCAATAATGTAATACAAATAAACATGGTGCAGTAGAACTTCGGGATACAGTGGCCTCGGGATACGTTTTTTTCAGATACAATGTGAAAGACGATTTTTTTTTTCGACCCTTAGTTACAATATTTGCCTCGCCTTACGGTGTTATTTATAATGTTATTTGATTATATACATACGTATTATATGCTGTACTGTACTTTGTTACTAATTTTTAATGCCGTATCCTGATGTTCTACTGTATCCATATATATATATATATATATATATATATATATATATATATATATATATATATATATATATTTATTTATGGTTGCTTGAGATTTCTGTCTAGGAAAACGAAAGTTCATTCTAAATATAAGTAATTTAAATTAATTTCTGAAATTTATTGCTATTAGCCTGGGTTCCCGGCGTTGCCCGCGTTTTTGGAGGTGTGTGTTGAGCAAAAAAAAAAAAAAATGGTAGTAGGCAAGCAGGCTCGAACACGTACCGCGAAGGAGGAAAGAAACGTAAAAAAAAAACGTAACGTTTTTGTTGTTGCGTCTATCGCAAAACCGGAAGTGACGTAGGTTTAAATTAAGGCTAGTAAATCGAAAAGATGGGATGACTTTCGAAAATATCTGCGCAAAAAGCGACCCCTCCCTGCAGAAAATTGCCCAGTTGAGGGTGAAGGAATTAATGTTTTTAGCCAATTTTTCCATATTTGTCGTCCGAAGGGTCACACTTCAAAACGATACCGATCCCGTGAAAATTTGTCACCTCTGTCGAAAGTTTTAGGCAGACATACAAACATACATACATACATACATTTAAACAGACAAGTGAGATTTATATAATGGATGATAATATATGATAAAGATGCATTGATGAATGTTTATTTTCTCTAATACTTTTAATACTTTTAGACAGATGTAAAAATCAATCGAAATGCATTATGGTGAAATTGTCTTTCGTAAAGAAATAAATTTTGAAGGCGGAGTTTTCCATTCTCTATTTCCAAAGATAAGAAACTAAAAGACGGAGTGTTATCGGAAATGGAAAAATCAAAGATGCCGCAGGGGAAAATTAAATAAAAGCAAAGGGAAGGACCGTGAAAGATCCTTGGATACCATTTCTGTAACCTTGGAAAAAAGAAACAGAAACAGAAGCTTGACATATTCGATGATTGCCAAACACCAGATACAAAGCCGTTGAGAATAGTAGAGTCAGATTAAATTAATCACGTCACACTCGATGTATTGATGGAGAGGATCTTCCACGGATAATGGATTATTTGGTAAGATGAATAGAAAGGGAGAGGTGCGGTCGAGATGACAGGGGTGGATCGGCAGGGGAACAAAGGGAGAGTTTCTGCGGTAAATATGATAAGAGAGCAAATGATGCATTTAACATATTTTGAGCTTTTGAAACAGATCAACAAATAGTAAACGGAGACAAAAACAAGGTGAGACATGCGTATATATTGAACAGAGGAAATATATCCGACTACGCTCTCTGTGGTTATGATTTCGATTCTTGGCGAAGGTGTGCTGGTCGATCTAAACGACGCTGTAATAACAACAATGACGATCCTCTTTGTGCTGATGAAGAGACTATATTCAAAAACTTCTCAATTATTGTCAATGTTTATTGTCTATTTTAATAACAGGAATATCGTTTCCGAAACGATCGTACACTCGATTTTGTCTGTTCATCCTTTTGAAACAGATTTATTATTTATAATTATTATCTTTATACTCAACATTAATATAGCCCTACGATAAATATACGTATTGTGCTTATTATATACCTACAGTACCATGGGCACTGTTTTTTTTTTAAGTATTAATACATTAAAATAAACTTTGCTCTTTAGAATACAGTTCTAATTTCATCTATAAAATATAATATATATCGACTCTATATATTTTAACTTATCGCCGTTAACTGTATGTTTTAGTTTTCACTTTTAATTCTCATTTTCGCTCCTTCGCACTTTCACTTCAACACCTGATGATGATTCGTGGACGAATCGAAAGCGCCCGTAACAGCAACAACTATGGGACTTTTATTAATATTTTTGATTTTCATATAAAAAAATACAAAAAATATTATATGGAAAATCGAAAAATTAAAAAAAGGAATCATAAAGCATATATATATATTTATTCATATGGACTCCAAAACGGCTGGGCCTAATTTTATGAAATTTCATATGAAAGTACTTTATGTGTCTGGCAGTGCTCTTAGATAGGTTTTGTATCAGAATTTCTTCGATAAGTATCGATAATTGATAATCAAAATAATCCGATGAAAGAAGGAACGAACAGGCGATTTTAACCAAAGTTAACACCTTACACAGCCTAACATCATACGTGAATTTGAGAAGTTTTATTAACACACAAGCTGAAAGGCCCGACATATAACATCAACAGTAGATTCTTTGATATGACAGGCACATTCGAAATGGATATTTCTGCTTACAGCACAATTGAACTATGATACTTGTTTTTTGAATTTGAAATTTTTATTAAAGCCATTATATATAAAAATAATTTTATAAAATCAACAGTAGGTACTCCACAGTGCAATGTACACTATACTATATTGTGAACTAAGTCACTGTGTTGAGGCATGTAAAGCTTCCTTCTGATGCACCGTGATGGGTCCCCAACTAGATCAAGCAATCAATCAATTTGATTGAAAAACGGGCGATTCACTGATTTTGATGACGATAAAAATATGCGACTTATTCAATCCCTGGCAACATCGTCTCTCCCTGCTAGTATATAATGAATAACTATTTATAATTCATAATTGTTGTCGCCCTTTTAAGAAATAAAGATTCTTAGAGTTGAACACTGTCTGGGAAATATTTTAAAATCTGTCATCTGGCACCGTGTGTGGGATCGTAACTTCCTGTTATTTGATTACTCTAAGATCGTCAGTATTAAACGTTAAGTTTCATTAATGTTAAAAATTTCTTTAATCTCGTGGCAGTGGATGTTGGCCCTGGGGTTAGGGTTAGGGATGTTGGTCCTGGGGTATGTTTCTTGCTAATTAAATGAAAGGTGGCTTTGTGGTGAGGTTTTAATCCTTCGATCAGCGTTGATCATCTCCTGCACTGATGATTGCTTAAGCATGAAGGTGTCTGTATGTAAATAATTATTTATAATTTAGATAAATAGTAAATCAAGTGCTGTCGCTAAAATGTAAATAACAGACAGGGAACGCTTAAGATGCGGTATCTAGCCTGCTACTAATAGGATCAGAATATTGAAGCATAAAAAGATAATAAAATACGGTCCCTAGGATAAGGGTTTCGATCTCAACAACTCTGTACTAGTGGGTTTAACCCGCATTGATAAGTTGCTTGTGGATATCTCTCTCTTTTTCACTGTCTCTCTATGTATATATAGTCTTGGAAGTTTTTTTAACCTTTAAAACTATATAAAAAAAACTTATTTAATTTTTATATTTTTTATCATTCATTAGAAAACTATTTAGTCAGAAAGTCATTTAATAACCTGCCATCAATGCATCAACTTGCTCTCTCGAATTCAAGATAGTGCTAATGTTAATTTAAGGGCTCATCAACTGTTTACCATGAAACACTGTTTCGGGGATTAAAAAACAAAACAGTATATCAAATCATGGCTCTCCAGCAGTGTTGATCAAACACCACCTCCCTTAATCTTAAGAACAAAAAAAAAAGTTACAGATATTAGATCTAGTTTCCTATTCTTAATTAATTTGGTTAGCCTATTCATGTTATAAAAATGAATTCCTTACCTGTGAGATTCGTCTTTTTCCAAATGATATACATGTGTGTGTGTGTGTGTGTGTAATATTTTAATATTTACACTGGTTCCATATGTTATTTTCGATTAGTCATAAATAGACGAAAGTGAGGAGCTTTTTCTCTCACAATCAAAAGTTCTAATACTGCCACCACTAATATCAGGACGAATTTAATAAATTATTTTCTTTATATTCATCGACTGAGATAGGAGCAAAAGTCTTCCTTGAGAGTAAAGAGGGATAGAGAGAAAGAGAGAGGGAAGAAGGAAGAAAGCTGCCTGGTCTTAATGCTAAGGTATTGCAAAAACTAGGCGCTGGCTTAGTCCTACTTAAAATATCTAATGACAGCCATGACATCTAAGGTTGTTTGGAACTAATGACCGATTCCAGAAACAAACATTTAACTTTTTAAGAACGTGTTTATTGAGATTTTTCACTTCACTAATTTGATTCCGATAATCTAAGACTGTTAAAGTACTGTGCGTGTGATGTCTCTAACACCGGACTACAACTTGGATGTCTTCAAGTCTAATGTTAACAAAGTCCTAAGGAACCGCCCCCTTAAGTAAACACTTCATCAAATCTCCACACTAACGTAATGTACTTGCAATAACCCTTATCCCTGAGTGGCTTCCGGGCCTTGATAAGTGGTGATCACTGTGTAAAAAAAAAAAAAACAAAAAAAAAACACCCTATTAAATAAAATTTTGAACGTAAATATTTATTATTTTTTGGATATTTTCAACGAAACAAAAAAGAAACAGCTTTCTTTTTTTATTTGTCTTCGCGAATAAAAAAAAACCAAAGATACTAATATGAATACTTACTAAAGTAAGTGGTAAGGTCAGTCTCAACTCACCAGCTAAGATATTATTTCTAATTAACTACAAACATACTGAAGAAATTGCAGGGTGGAATGATAAAATTATCGCCCTAAAGAAAACAACACTACAACTTTATTTAAAAACTTTTATCGAAAAAGTCAATTCGGGTAATTTCATTATGTAGTAGGGTTGACATCTATTCAAGGTAGCCGCCTTCAGCCTCAACCACTACCACCATACGGATCCTGAACTGGAAGCATGCCTTTTCCACAAACGCTGGTGGGAGCTTGGCCTATACTCGGTGGATGACTGCGATGGTGTTGTGGGAGGTCATGTTGGTGATGTTCTCAACGTTTGACCAAACGAGGTAGTCCAGCAGATTCAGGTCAGGGAAGGAAGGGGGGGGGGCAGAGAGAAGGGTACAAAGTCGTAGGACTCCTTCTGAAGCCAAACCTAGGTCTCTTTGGACTTGTGGGCTGGTGATGAGTCCTGTTGCCACACCCAGGGTCTGCCAGCGGCCACCTGATTAGACCAGGGGATCATTAGACTCTTCAGCACATCTATGTACACTTTAGTGTTGACTTTCAAACCGACTTCGAATATGTGAGGTGGCATGATGTGGCCTTCACTTGAAACCGCACCAAAGACCATAACCGTGCCTGGAAACTTTGTTTTCATCACCCTGAGCGAGTCCCTCTTTTTCCTGGCAATCCAGCGATGCATTTTGAGGCTGTAGGCAATGGTCTTGTTGCCATAACTTGGATCGGTAGAGAACATGAGTTGTACAGCGGTGCATCTCTCATCTCGCTCGTTAAACATTGTGTCACTTTCAGACATGATAGAATTCTTCTATCGTTCTAGGAATTTGTACACAACTGGCCAACTCGTAGATGGTCTGCAACAACAAAAAAAAAAGAAAACCAGTTTTCATGAAACGGAAATGGAATCATGTTTTCCAGGGCGACAATTTTATCGTTCCACCGTGTAATCAACTACAGACATATTGATGGGATTACTATTTCTACTTAACTGTCATTACTCACTCAAATACAAACAGAAATAGGGCACTGCTTTCAATATATTATTTGGTTTACAAGTTGATATCTTGATGTAAATTCTAATTCAACCGTTGCAAAGAGACGGAATCGCTAATTAACACTAAAGCGTGACCGATTAGAAATAAAGTGAGATGTATGGTGTAATGTACTTAGATTATTTCAGATGCAATATATTTGTTCAGTGCAAAAATTATGTTCATAGTGGAAGTGCCACAGGTCGCCCGATGGACAGTGCATTCCGTAGAGAAAAAGGGTCCATTTAACAAAAGCAAACAAATAATTGATCTTCAGGAAATGGTTATTTTCATTTTACGTCGAGATTATTGTTTTGAATTTCTGTTACGTTTTTAAAGAAGATTGGAGTATAAACTTGAAGTGTAATTTCTAAATATCAAGACCAACCTATGTTTTAACTAATTGTTTTTTTTTTTAATTCTACATTATTTTACGCTACTTAAATGTCCAACATAAAATTTGGATATTTATAAATGTTATATCATATTTTATAATTTGCCATTAACAAAATAATCCATCCATCGATCCATCTAGCGCGGCCGTAGCTAAGATTGAACTCACTACACGAGTTTTAGCATAAATCGAATCTTGTTAGTAGCTGAATACTTGATGCTTCGCCAGGGCTATCAAGCTAATTTTTTTATCGTGATGGTTGCCTACCACGGCTTAAGAGAGTCCCACCTCATTCTGGTATTTTACCTCGCGGTACATAGAGCTCCTGGCGTTCCCAAATGATCACCCATCTGGTACTGGCAAGGCTCAACGTTGCTTAACCGGTGATCTGGTGAGAACCGGTGCGTGAACGTGATTGTGCCGTCACATATATTACTTACTATCCTAAATATTTTACACGTAATGAAAAATATTGCGGAACATAATGTTAGAGATGTCTTCACAAATAAAAGAATCCCCCCACCCCCCCCACCCCCAAAAAGAGAAAAAAAGATACTAATATGAATACTTAGTACAGTGTGTGTTAGGGTTAAAAAAAAGAAAAGAAAAAAGGGAAAGATTCTAATCTGAACACTTACTAAAGTGAGTGTTACCTGTCAGTCTCAACCCACCATTGGTCTGATCAGACATGAGACGCGCGGATTCCTCAGCGTGTTCCACTGTTCCCATGGCAAATGCTTGTTCTGCGAGTAATTTTGGTGGCTGTGTCTTCGGGCTGCGTATGTGCCTACAAAAAAAAAAGAAAAAAAGTCTTCAAATACAACAAGCAAAACTTCTTTTCATTACCATGACGACTATTACCACAGAAATTGCACGAGGAAAAAGAGAAAGATGACGATCGCCATATATCATAGAATATAACTCTTTGAAACACACGGTCATTTGCTCATCATCATCCGGTTAACGTTTGTTTTACATGCTAGCCTGCATTAGGTAACTTTAATAAACTGATTACCCAACTAACATATCTTGGATCTAAACTATATGTAGATTAATACAAACACACGCATATTAGTATTAGGGCGATTATCGGAATCGGAATTTAAAATATCCGAACTTTTCCGGTATCGGAATCAGTATAGAGTAAATTTGTGCGATTTTTCCAATGCGAAAACGATTCCTTTAATTATCTTCTTTTTATTTGACTTTGTTTAAAAAAAAATCGTCCTCTGCTTGTAGTAAGACTAAAATGATTTAAATATATATATATATATATATATATATATATATATATATATATATATATATATATGTAAAAACCTATATATATATTTTAGAAAAAAATATATATATTTAAAAATATATATATATATATATATATATATTTAAAATATATATTTATATTTAAAATATGTATATATATTTAAAATATGTATATATATTTAATATATATATATTTTTAATATATATATATATATACTTAAAATGTATGCGTATATATTAAAAATATATATGCATATATTTAATATATATATATATATATATTTTTTAATATATATGTATATATTTAAAATATATATTTTATATATATATGTATTTAAAAAATATATATATATATTTAAAATATATATATATTTAAAAATATATATATATATGTATTTAAAATATATATATATTTAAAAATACATATATATAAAAAAAATATATATTTAAAAATATAAATATATATATATATATACTTAAAATATATATATATATATATATATATATATATATATTTAAAATATATATATATATTTAAAAAATATATATATTTAAAAAAAAAATATATATATATTTAAAATATATATACATATTACAAATATATATATTTAAAATATATTTAAAATATATATTACAAATATATATATATATATTTAAAATATATATTACAAATATATATATGTATATATATATTTAATATATATATATATATAAATATATATATGTATATATATATTTAAAATATATATATATAAATATATATATATATATTTAAAAAATATATATATATATTTAAAATATATATATATATTTAAAAAAATATATATATATATTTAATATATATATATATTTAAAATATATATATATTTAAAATATATATATATATATAATATATGTATATATATAGATATATTTAATATATATATATATATTTAATATATATATATATTTATTTTAAATATATATATATATTTAAAATATATATATATATAATATGTATATATATTTAATATATATATATATATTTAATATATATATATATTTAATAACTATATATATTTAAAACATATATATATTAAAATATATATATATATATTTAATATATATATATTGATATATATATATATATATTTAAAATACATATATATACATATATATATTTAATATATATATATATATTTAAAATATATATATATATATATATTTAAAATATATATATATACATATATATATTTAAAATATATATATATTTAAAATATATACATATAAAATATTTATATATATTTAAAATATATATATATATGTATTTTTAATATATATATATGTATATATATATTTTTTAAATATATATATATATATATATATATATACATGTATATATATAATATATATACATATATATATATATATTTTTAAATATATATAAATAAATATTTAATATATATATATATATATTTACACTATATGTATTTTTTAAATATATATATATATATATATTTTAAATACATTTATATATTTTAAATACATATACATATATATATATTTTAAATGTATATATATATATATTGTGAATATTTATGTGTATTTTTTAGATTTATATATTTTTTTAAATATATGTATATGAAATATATATATTACATATGTATATATTTAATATATATATTGTGAATATTTATGTGTATTTTTTAGATTTATATATTTTTTTAAATATATGTATATGAAATATATATATTACATATGTATATATTTAATATATATATTTTAAATATATATATTTATTTTAAATATATATATTTCATATATATACATATATTATATATATATATTAAATATATATACATTAAATATATATATATATTAAATATATATATATATACATATATATATTTTTAATATATATATATTAAATATATATATATATTTTAAATATATATATATATATTAAATATATATATATATATATTAAATATATATATACATTTTAAATATATATATATATATTAAATATATATATACATTTTAAATATATATATACATTAAATATATATATATACATTAAATATATATATATACATTAAATATATATATATACATCAAATATATATATATACATTAAATATATATATATACATTTTAAATATATATATATATATTAAATATATATATATATTTTAAATACATATATACATTTTAAATACATACATACATTTTAAATATATATAATATATATACCTATATACATTTTAAATATATATGTACATTTTAGATGTATATATACATTTTAAATATTTATATATATATTTAAAAAATATATATATATATTTAATATATTTATAAATTTAAAAAATATATATTTTAAATATATATATGTATATATATTAAATATATATGTATATATATTAAATATATATATGTATATATATTAAATATATATATGTATATATATTATATATATATACATTGTAAATATATATATATATACATTTTAAATATATATATATATACATTTTAAATATTATATATATATTTAAAATATATATTTCAAATATATATAAATTAAAAAATATATTTTAAATATATATATTTTTGGAATATATATATATATACACTAAGTATATATATATTAAGTATATATGTATATATATATTTTAAGTATATATATATATTAAATATATATATATATTAAATATATATATATTTTGAATATATATATATTTAAAATATATATATATGTATATATATATTTTAAATATATATATATATTTTTTAAATATATGTATATATATATTTTAAATATATATATATATACATATATATTTTAAATGTATATATATACTTTATATATATATTTAAATACATATATATATTTAAATATGTGTATATATAAATACATATATATAATGAAATATATATTTTTTTAAATATATACGTATATATTAGAATATATATATATATTTTTAAATATATATATATTTTTTAAATAAGTATATTTTAAATATATATATATATTAAATATATATATATTTTAAATATATATATATGTGTATTAAATTTATATATATATTATATTAAATATATATATATATTATATTAAATATATATATATATTATATATTAAATATATATATATTAAATATATATATTTTAAATATATATATATTTTAAATATATATATATTTTAAATATATATATATTTAATATATATATGTAAAATATATATATGTAAAATATATACATGTAAAATATATATATGTAAAATATATACATGTAAAATATATTAGATATATATATATATATATATATATATTAAATATAAACTCTATAGGAAACACACAGTTATTTGCTTTTGTGGCAAAAATTTATTTCTGCCTTGCTACTCACATATACCTCGTGAAAAATAACAAAACTCTAAGAATTTAGCATCAGTTTCTCTTGAAAACAGTAAAATTACAATAGCCATTTTTTCCTTTGACGTCACGAATAAACCCAATTCTTTGTATGTTTACTATGTATTTCCTGTACATTTCTTCACTCAATAATTCCAAACAGAATCTAAAACAGAAAATTTTAAAAAGTTGTCAAGCCTTTGTAGATACGTAGAATAGCTCTCCTGATGTAACCCTATATCTGTATAACAGTTAGATACGATCTAAGATGGCGTACGTTAAACCTAAGAAAGAGGAATAGAGAAAGATAAAGAAATCCTATTAGGCTTGCTGATATCACTATATCTATCAAAGACAACTGTATAAAACGCACGCTCGTTTGCTTACTTGGCAAAGATTCATTTGCTTTGTTACGTACACACTTGTTGAAAAATAAGAGGACCATAAAAAATCGGCAGAAGTTTTCCTTGCGCAGTAAAATTACTACAGTACTTTGCGAAAAAGAAAAGAAGGCCAGAGATATGAAAAGCAGACGTACCGACGGGGAGGCAAAAAAAAAAAAAAAAAAAAAAAGAAAAAGAAACGTGGCGATTAATAGAGCATCAAAATAGCGGGCAAAAATCTGGGAGAGTTTAGTTTTTTTCAATTTCGTCAGAATATTCGTGGGAGGGGATTACGACTAAACTTACACACATTTAACATATCTCTTATGTTGATACACTGTATAAATTACTCTTCATTTTAATGGATACAACAAAGATATCAGCATTTCAAAGTTTTTAATTCAAATTAAAGTGGCCAAAACCGCGAGACAAAGAAAATAAATTAAAAAATAATAACATTGAAACATCAAAATACCAATATTGGTGGACACACATTTAATATCTCGTGAACAAGCCTGTATTTTCTATAACTGCAGCGCACCTCTACTGCAAGATTGAAATAGATGACGACATTCATTCCGTGAAACTTTCGCCGATTCAATAAAAATTTCCATTACAAGCTTAGCCTTGTGGCAGGTGGGGGGAGGGGGCGTATCCTGCATGAAAATAGGTTTTTCACACTCAGAATATCTAAGTATTGGGATGGTATGATCTTCTCGACTATTTGGTGTAGTGTCAGTTGATTATTATTATTATTATTATTATTATTATTATTATTATTATTATTATTATTATCATAATCATCATCATCATCTCTATCTTTATAAAATCAGGTACGTTTATATGTTTATGAATTTTGAAACATATCTATAAGGCGTAAAGGGTTTTAATATGAGTCATATTTAGTTTAATTTAGTTTTATGCAAGGTTGTAAAATAGGTACTTCTTTGTGGAAATTCAGATACATCCGATTTTTTGAAATTTTAACAGCGGGTATTAGAGATCAATTAATAAAATACTTTTAAAATTTCAGCATTGTTAAACTATTTTTAAATTAAAAATTTAAATATATTAGACTTGCATTGGATTTGATCGAGGATCAATAGATACGAAGGGAATAAGATTATTTTTTGTCTTAGGACCCCTTTAGCTTAAGCATTAGATTGTACAATCATGCAATTGATTTTGATCGAAATGAAACTAAATGTTATTGGCATTCGTTTAGTATAATTATATCTTGATTTGGATTTTCGTTAGAGGTGCAAAACTATTCTATTCAGATATTTTTTTAGTTATATAGAAGCATTATTATTATTTGTTACAAGCAGGGAGACCCGACGTTGCTCGGCATTAAATGAGAATCAACGAATGTTCCACACTTCCACTAATTTTATTATCATCAAAATCTGTGAAATTGCCCATTTTTCAATCAAATCGATTGATTGCCTGCTCTAGTCGGGTACCCACAGCGGTGCACCGGGAGGACGTTTCACATGACTCCCTGCAATGACTTACTCTACAATACATTATAGTCTGCATTGCACTGTAGAGAACCTACTGTTGATTTTATGAAATTATTTTTATATAATAATTTGAATTGATGTTTAAAATCAAGTCAAGTATCATGGCTCAATTGCGCTTTAAGCAAAAACACATTTCAAACGCGCTCGTTTCTTATTAAAGAACCTACTTCTGATTTTATACACCGGGCCTTTCTGCTTGTGCGGTGATAAAACTTCTCAAATGCACTTGTGCTGTTAGGCTGTATAAAAGTGTTAATTTTGATCAGTTGGACTGTTTCTTCCTGTAATATGATTTTTTCGATTACCGATTTTCATTACATATCGGAACTATTTTGATAGAAAACCTATCTGAGAACACTGCCAGGCACATAAAGTTCATTTGTGTAGTATTAACAAAAAAAAAAATCGGCCCAGCCCTTTTGGAGTCCATAAGGAACTCTCTCTCTCTCTCTCTCTCACACACACACACACACATACACACAGACAAAGTGCCTTTTATATGTAAGTAGAAATCATATAGAATATTATTTTGCTAACTAATTTGTACGTGGGTTTGTGGTGTGTGCAAATACACACATAAACTAGATGACGATGCTCGAAAGAGAGAAATACTTTTTTCTGGAAATGGAATTTTAGAGATGGTCAAATCAACATGGAGTGAAAAGGGTCGAGGGAAATACATAAAGAGCTAAAAAAGAGATGGGCCACTCGTTCAGTTAATTATAAATTATTGTTAATCAGAACAATTAAAACATTTTTTTGGTTTCAGACGTAACTCCATCTCAGAACTCATGTATATTTTAGCATCTGTTTCGTGTGATTAAAATATCCACGGGGAAAAAGGTCCCAAGGAAAAAAGTGTGGATTAATCTGGCTTTAGTATAATAATAGATTTATGCAGTTAATAATAATAATAATAATAATAATAATAATAATAGATTTATGCAGTTAATAATAATAATAGATTTATGCAGTTAATAATAATAGGTTTGTGTTAAGTTTATCTTCTCTTAACAAGAAAGAAAACCTGTCCATCTTTAATTTTTATTGATAATAAAGATGGTGTAACTCAGCTCCTCCTCTTTAACACAACAGAAAATATTTCTATTCCAAAAGACTCACAGAAAATCAATAAGTTGAATAAGTGCAGTAATTCTGGTAAAAGAAAATTAGGTGGTTGAATTCTAAAGATTCAACCCTGTTGAATGGCTAATTTGTATCTGATCTGAAATACAGGGTGTCATGTCTGTTCAACTGATAACGGTAGTAGTAGTAGTAGTAGTAGTAGTAGTAGTAGCAGAAGCAGCACAACAATAAACTAATCAAACAAAAAGAGGCAAAACAGTCACAAGAAACTTTTTTTTAACTTCGAATTTATCACTTATCAAGGCCAGGAAGCCACTCAAGCATAAGGGTTAATACGTGGTGTGGTGATCAGTAATGGTGACATTTGGGTAGGGCCTAGTTATTATTTTCGTCCTTCACGGTAAGAGGACGGGTCAACAAAACCTTATTTACATTGGACTTGAAAAGTACCAAGTATAGTCACCCGGGAAGCAGAGATTCATCATTGAATTTCTTTGTGCAGAAAAAATTCAACGAATCAACAGTTATCAGCAACTGTTGGGAACCACTGCTTTGGTATGACACCATATACGGTGTCAGGTTAAATGTGTTCCTTTCAGCTGGTAGCATATTGATAAGGGGGTGCTGAATCTAAAGTTGAACCTAAAAAATATGCTTTTTCTCGGCAGTTGTTGGTTGTGGTATTTTCCATTTTCGCAAGATTGATAGTTGGTTTAATTATGGCAAACCTGCCAACGAGAACGAAATGGACAGAGTTGCAAGTTAAAACAGATCGTAACGGAGTTGATTGAGTAGTTTGAAACAATACCCATGACCTTTTTTATGGGAACTAATTCAAAAAATCTTGGCATCTGTCAAAGCTGCAGATCAAGTACAAAACACCAACATTTTGTTGTACTTAGAAGAATAGCTATAAAAATTCGTCTTAACCCTGGAAAATTGAACGGATTGATTAATAAATAAATATGAAATATATATCAACAAAATCTAATTTATAAAACTCATAATATCTGTGTGTCTGTCTCCAGTTTTTCAAACTGCATCTCCTCCGAGACACAAAGTCGCAAATCGGCGTAAGGCGGATCAACTGATTGCATTTTTGGTGAACCGCTTTTTAGGGTTTTTTTAGCCGGTAAAAAGAGCTGGTATGGGATCAAAATAGAAAGGAATTGGAACTTACGTAAGTAAATTTTCTCTTGTACGCATGTGCAAATATTTATACATTTATTCGTTAACGTTAATTCATTTTTAGTTATTTCTAATCCAGCTGACGATAGTTCAAATAGTAAGGACTAAGACTGGAGTGCTATATATTTTGGTTTCTATTTCGATTCTAGCTGATGGCACCAAATTCATATATATATATATATATATATATATATATAGATGTGTGTGCCACAGACGATTTCTGATTGGTTAATCCAATAATCACATCTCCTAAAAAACTATGGTTTCTACGCTCTTACCTTTACCATAAAATATTATGGCTTTATTTATTGTCCATCTTGGAAGGGTTTAATTTTTTCATAACTTGTTATTTACAAATTAAAAAATACGAAACTTATATACGAAACTAAACTACACGAAATCAAACGCTCCTACAAACTTATTAGTACTACTAGCAAGCACACGCGCACACACACACGTTCACTACCGTCACGTTGTTATGGCAACCAAACCCGCTGACTTACATAAACAGTAAACACACACAGTAAATGTGATTTTCTTCATTTTCTCATTTCACTCGTGGTCTTAAATTCATTTCGGGTTTGTATTACTGTACACATAGATTCGAATAAGTTGCAAAAAATCAAATATATAACAAATAAATGTTATCAAAGGCAAGATAAGTTACTTTTCTACCAAACTGGATATATTTTTCGTGTTTTTATTCAATGTAACATATTTATTCAGCTCGAAAAACGGGTTTGTATTACCGTACACATAGATTCGAAAAAGTTGTCAAAAACCAAATATATAACAAATACATGTTATCAAAGGCAAGATAAGTTACTTTTCTACCAAACTGGATATATTTTTCGTGTTTTTATTCAATGTAACATGTTTATTCAGCTCGAAAACCATATGGTGTTTACCGATGTATTGGAAAATTCAAGATGGCGCCTCACTCCCTCTTTAACACGGTAAGTATGGGAAAAGGTGTTATAAATAAAAAACTAGAAAAAATACTATTAAAAACCCGCCGAATATATGTCAAGGTAACATATATTGAGCGAGTTTTTAACAGTATTTTATTCAGTTTTTTATTTATAACACCTTTTCCCAAACTTACCGTGTTAAAGAGGAACTCAGGCGCCATTTTGAATTTTCCAATACATCGGTAAACACTGTATGGTTTTCGAGCTGAATAAACATGTTACATTGAATAAAAATACGAAAAATATATCCAGTTTGGTAGAAAAGTAACTTATCTTGCCTTTGATAACATTTATTTGTTATATATTTGTTTTTGGCAACTTTTTCGAATCTATGTGTACAGTAATACAAACCCATTAAAAATATTGTTTTTGATTTTGAAAAAATATTGTGGTTCATTTGTATTTAAAAATATTGTGGTTCATTTTGATTAAAACATATTCATTTTGATTAAAAAAATATTCATTTTGATTTTAAAAAAATCATTTTGATTAAAAAAATTGTTTAATTTTAATATTCGTTTATTGTCTTAACTCATATCAAATGTTTTGCTTGTGTTCTGCTTCAAATATTCATATTCTTACATGCATAATTTTCATTTAATTATATTAAATAAACTTAAAGTTTACTACAAATCAAATCGTGTTCCTTCACTTTTTAAAATGTAATTTATAAGTAATTAAAGAACGCATTCTAATCTTTAAAATCTATAATACAACGAAATATTCAATTGCTTATAATACTTAAACAAACAACTTGTGTTTTTTTTTAATTATTTTTTATTATTAATATTAGATGAGTTTCAGTATAAATCATCGTGTTCTTTATTTCAATCCAATTTGGAAGATTTGTAACGCTGTCTGTAAAAATATATATGATGTTTATAATGACCTATGATTGCGTATTTATACACATTATTTTCCCTATCCTTCTGTTCATCGTACATTTTTTACTCCCAAACTTAAACATGGTGGGTGCATGGAATTCATTTACCGATACAAAAGAAATGATAAGTAAATAAATCCATAAATAAATATTATAAATGGTTTATTTTAATACTTGCCAGGATGCGGAGGAAAATGAATGAAGGGGGAGGGGAATAAAATAAAAACATTTTGGAAACAGATTAAGTTTGAAAGAATTGCTTTGCACAGAAAGAAATTAATGAAAAAAGAATAAAATTAAATTTCTTTTCCTTCTTGATTTTTTTTAGTTTTTTATGAAAAAGGAAGTCAAAATTAAGACTATAAAAAAACCATTTTATTAAGAGCGAACCTCAGTCGTCAGGTCTGTAAAAAAAACGTGGAATAATCAAGAAATGTTTTCTAATACAATTTTTTTTTACTTATGTGTTCATTTGTCTCTTTGAAGTTCGTTTGTTTAATATATCGGTTTGCAATATCACTTTGTCATTCTGTCAGACTCAAATTTTAAATCTATATATCTATAAAAGTGAAAGTGTGCGTGTGTGTGTGTGTGTGTGTGTGTGTCTGTGTACATTTCCCTACGAAATAACTCTGTCAATTTTTAGTCTACAGACTCGAAATTATACAGGGTACTGAGATTTGGAAAAATCTATGTGATCGGTTTTTAGCCAGAAATTTGGCGATTAAGGGGTCAAAGTTCAACGATTTGAGCTTAAGTCTAGCAGTGTGCTTAAAAATTCCTAGTGATCGCTATGTAATGCTTCCACTTGCTACTTTTTCATTTGTTTTCGTTGAACAATTAATGTCTTTTTGCACACATAGCGTATTATCAGATGGTCATACACGCGCCAAAATATCCTATTTCATGTCTTCTTTCCTATGTTTTACCGTTTTTGCTCAATAAATTGCACATTTCTTTTTGTTCTGCTGTCGTTTTTTTATATGAACGAGACCGGTTAAACTTTATGTTGTTTCTTATTCATTTTTATCTTCCAGAAATTTGGTCTCCACACACACACAAACATATATATATATATATATATATATATATATATATATATATATATATATATGTGTGTGTGTGTGTGTGTGTGTGTGTTGAAATATTTTTAATTATATTTAACCTTTTATTTATACCAGTCCTTTAATTTATAAAGCTCAATGTAACTCCAGAGCATATATAAATAAATGCCAAAAGTCTATATTCCAAATGTCAAGACGTTGACCATATTACGATTTATTTCTATAAGTACGTTGAACTGCACAACAGGTGCTGTCAAAAATTGGAATGTAGACATATATATATATATATATATATATATATATATACTAGACTACTCGTGACCCGTTGGGCCAGTATGTTATATAAGCTATGGGATTAATGTATGAGCGTGACACTTGTGACATAAAGAAATTAGTTTTTGTGACATAACAGAAACATTTCTATGAAAGTATATTAAAAATGAAAAAAAAGAATATAGATAGATTTCTACGAGTTGTTCTGTTTATAATTGTTTATTTTTGAAAAAAAAAAACAAAAAAAACTTACAACCATTGAATTATAAGTGGTTTGCCATACTTAAGGTAAATCTGCACTATTAAAATTTTGATATATCGTTTAATTTAAACGCGAAAAAAAAACAATTGGGACGCTGAAAACGTACGCAGTAAAACAATACCTTGTAAAATGTTCTTATGGTTGTCAAAGGTTTAAATAGATTTATTTGTAAGAAAATTGCGTTAAAATAACTTGAACGTAATACGGAAACTTAATAACTTGATTTGAGTCCAAAACAATAGATGTTAAGGAGTCATAATAGGTGTCAAAGTTTAAAAACTTGACCGCTATTTTTTTCTTTTTGCTCAACATACACCTCCAAACACCCGGGCAACGCCGGGCGGGCACCCATGCTAGTGTATATATATATATGTGTGTGTGTGTGTGTGTGTGTGTGTGTGTGTGTGTGTGTGTGTGTGTGTGTTGTGCGTTGAATTAGGGAAAGCAGAATAAGAGGGATTAATTAACTTGGAAATAATTAACTGATACAAGATATTCTCTTGGCACTGACTTGAAAATGAGAAAAGTTGAACCCCACTGGAAATCAGGCAGGATTCAACTTGAAATTCCCAGTGGTTGTGAACCATAATAGACACAGATAAAAGAGCATGTATAAGAGAAGGGACTTTGAGACCGTAGCAACCACAACATTATAAGATTCACTCACAAAATCCTATGATCTTAAGTTTGTCTTATCAGTAAAATGGGTTATTTTAAACTTTACAAGACACACACACGTATATATATATCCAAAATAGCTACATGGTAAGCAGATGATGATCCCCGTTTTCTATTTACAAAATTTTAGTTTAGGTTTTCTCTTTTCATCCTCATGTAGTTAAATTCTGTTTTGAAATTGAAGACATTTGCGAAATCTGCTTATGCAAGTGCTAAGTCTATTTCTATTTAACAATTTTAGTTAAGGCCTTTTCTTTTTTTTTTCATCCATATATTAATGAATTCTCTGTGGTCATTATAAACTTTTTAGAAATCGGATTGTGTAGGTTCTTAGTCTGCGATTGGTTAAAATTAATATTTTTCTCCTTCCGGGAATCTAAACTGCATTCTTTCTTTTTTTTTTTTTTTTTGCATTTTTTTTATTCAAAGCTTCTTTAGACTATATATATATATATATATATATATATATATATATATATATATATATATATATATATATATATATATATATATGTGTGTGTGTGTGTGTGTGTGTATGTATGTATGTATATATATATATGTGTATGTATATATATATGTGTGTATGTATATATATATATATATATATATATACATACATATATAGCTTAGTGAGTTAGAAGAAGAGAGTAAGTTCAATTCTATAAGAGGAGACTTATCGGGATAATACAAATCTCAACAAGTTTCTTTGGAGCTTATATAGGAGAGAATAAGAATGGAAAATTTAGTCACAAAAACTATATACTGGTGATTATAGAATGAGTCATTTATTCAGTAAGGGTATACTAACATTTAGTTTGGGGATAAAGGGGACTCTTTACACCAAGATATTTCGAAGCCTAATGCTTCTCATTAGAAGAGTAGAGAAGATGCTAGGTAACATAATGAGGATGTGAGGTGTAGCGCGGGATTCATCAGGAACGAAATATGTAATGTTATGACCCTTTAGGCTGTGATCATAGCGTAGTATCTGTTAACTGTGGCAAGCGGGGTCAAAACATTATTATTATTGTTATTGTATTCTTGTTAATTGATTTGAGCGACGGATGGTCGCTGGATCAGTTATTATGATTAGAAGAATAAACAATTAAATTGCGGAAGAAATGATTGACGTATGAATCGCAAAAGGAATGTGAAAATAGAAAGTATATGTAAACATTATTTTGGGGTTTTGAATGAACAAATAACTAGTTGTGGATTAGGTTGGTCTGAGACACGTAATTAGGTGACGTAAGAGAACACGTGATGTAGTTAGTTTTGGAGAGATTCAGAGAGTTGAGTATTGACGACCAGAGCGGACAGACGTCTAGACAGGGGTGGACAGACAGCTAGAGAGCGAGCTGTAAGAAAAGAAAATGTAGACGAACTGCAGATCCTGTGAAAACCAATTGAGACAACTGAAATAAATTTATATTATAAAAATATAAAGAGTTGTTTTAATGATTTCAAAAATAAGAACAGATGTCTCAATTGGATGGTGCTGATCGCTTCATGGTTCGTCACGGAGCAGCGGGAAGATACAGAAGAACTCTTCAAGAAAAAGGCATGAAGCATATATTATTCTTCTTATATATGAACTGTAAAAATATCCCGTGTGATAAGTCTGATACAACATGACTCAGTTTACACGTCAATATCATATCCTCCGGGCTATACAACATACTTACGATTTATACGTTTATTATTTGTCTGTTAAAAGAACAATATCTTACATCCACTAGATAACACATGACACGTTTTAATATATCATCTCCTCCAATATAAACCAATATATAACATATAAATTAATAAAATTATTGATGTTGTTTGGGGGGAACTATATTGAACTCTAAGATAAAGAAGGAGTGTATTATATAAAGTGCAATGTAAAAAGGTATATAAGGTTTCTATCATAGTCTTAAAGAATGTGGGTGGTTAATGTGTTTAAACTCAAGGGGGAAATATAAGGTAGGTTGAGTGGTGGTTTATTTTATCCGTATGTAAGATGTGTATTATCTATGAAGGGTTTACATGTTGTTTTGAATTGAATGATGATCAACGAATGTTTCACACTCCCATATTTTCATTATCTAATTGGGGGCCCATCATGATGCACCTGGAGGAAGCTTCACATGCCTCTCGCAATGACTAAGTTCACAATATATTGTAATCTACATTGCACTGTAGACAACCTACTGTTGATTTTAATACAATGATTTGTATATATATTGGTTTGCATTAAAGTTTAAAATGAAAAAGTCAAGTATCCTGCTTCAACTGTGCTCTAAACGGAAACATTCATTTCAAACGCGCCCTTGTGTTATCAAAGAACTTATTGTTGATTTTATATCTTGGGCTTTTCGGCTTGTATGATAAAACTTCTCAATGCACTTGTGATGTTAGGCTGTGTAAGATATTAACTTTTATCAAAATCGCCTGTTCGTTCCTTCTTTCATCGGATTATTTCGAATATTGGTATATTTGAAAGACATTCCGACACAAAACCTATTTAGGAACACTGCCAGGTACATAAAGTATCTTTGTGTTAAATTTCATAAATATCGTCCCAGCCGTTTTCGAGTTCATAGGAAACGAACTCACAGACACACAGACAAAATTCCTTTATATATATATATATATATATATATATATATATATATATATATATATATATATATATGAGTGAGAGCGAGAGAGAAAGATCAAAGGTATTAATAAATGTCCTATAGTTAGATTTTTCCCTTTGAAGCATGTCACGTTTTTTTTATTGCTTTTTGTCTTTCATCAAGACATCGTCAGGAAAATGTGTAAGGTTGGTTGTGCAGACGAGTAGTAGTAGTAGTAGTAGTAGTAGTAGTAGTAGTAGTAGGAACAGTTGATGCGTGTGAGGCAGTGGGGATGGAGGGAGTGTCTAGGCTTTGAGGTGACGGCAGAGTCAGCAAAGGGTAGAGGTTTATGAAAGGCATTTTAAAATTTTTTTGCCAGATTATATATATATATATATATATAATATATATATATATATTTGTGGTAGCAAAAATGTAACCCGTTGAGTCACCCATTGAACGCTAGTTAAATTGAAAAAAGTGAGTTTACAAAACAAGTTAAATACAAAAACAAATAATTAACAAAGCAAAACTCTCAGCTTTATATATAGTAAGTTGCGAAAAGATCTTCCTTTAGATAATATTCGATAGAGTCATCTTCATAAAATGCCACCCACGCTCAGCCACACCCACATTCATGACTAAAAACTGATGGGCAATTCAGGAATAGACTGAAGTTTATTTCTATAAAATCTGGTTCGATAATACCGGACCATTTTCATATCTAGAATATTCATTCATTTATAGAAAAGCAACAGCAACCGAGAAATGTGCCAGATTTATTGACAGGTTTACATATCGTATCCAGTTATGCATGTCATTGAATGACAATTAAACAAAGATACGAAAAATCACGCTGACACACTGGTTCTTGTTACATAATCGAAGTTAAGCAACGTTCAGATTGGTCAGTACAAGATGGATGACCATTTGGGAATACCAGGCGCTGTATGTAGGAGGACGTTAACAAGAACCGCAGAAAAATGTAAACAAATACTAATACCCCGCCACAGCAAAATCTTAATGCTATTAACCTATTCTACTGTAAGCAAATGCAACCGGGCTTTAAATTAAAAGAAAAGGCTATAAATAGTATCATCCATAGATACATTTTCCACACAAGAATAATAAAAATGACGAAAAAGCAATTAAATCCTTACATAAATTATTTAAAAATTATGGACTCACTATAAAAATCGACCCTAAAAAAAAGTTAATTTCTTAGACATAACCTTAAATCTTGAAAACTCTACTTTTGAACCTTATCATAAACCTAACCAATCTGCACTATATGTCCATAATGAATCAAACCACACTAAATCAATATTGAAATCAATAGTTCCCAATGTCTTTTTAAGAATTTCTAGACTATCTTCTAACAAATTTATATTTAACAAAAATGAAAAATATTACAATGAAGCCCTTAAAAACTCAGGATACAAATCACAAATTAAATTTCTAAATAAAAATGGTAGAAACAAAAACTGCATTGAAAATAAACCTATAATATGGCCATGTCATCCCGCATACGAATGACAAAAAATGACCAAAATGCAATACAAAGCAAAATGGAACGGCAGACTGAAGTCCGTAAGCGTAAAAACAGACATAGGGAGATCCCATGGTTCAACCCTCCATATTCCAAAAATCTTGAGACAAACATGGCCAGAGAATTCTTTAAAATATTAGAGAAAGACTTTAAAGCCCCTCATAGATACAGTAAAATCTTTAATAAGAACACAATCAAAGTGTCTTACTCAACTATGCCAAACCTTCACCAAAAAATAATTAGTTCGAACAATAAAAAAATTAATAAGATACAAAATACAAATACAGAAACTATAACAGGCTGTAACTAGAAGAAAAAATAGATGCCCTCTACAAGGTACCTGCAAAATAAAAAATGTAGTTTATAGCTGCACAGTATCACAAACCCCAAATTTAAATGATGCTAATGACAACTATAGCTCGACCACACGATTAAATAACTACACCTACTTTAACCAATCTACCAATCCAATACAAACCAACCCATTACATACCAATGCTGCCCCTAATCTACCTGATAATAAATGCATTAAACAAAACACAATCTACTTCGATCCCACATTTGGACTTATTAAACATAGGATTTCAACCCACAAGCACACTTTTAAAAATCCCTCCCTGGTGAACCAAACCACTCTATCTAAATCATCATCATTATCATATCTTATCGCAATAGAAATTAACCCATCACATGGCGATGCTGTTTGCCTCCTTAAGGTTTTGGTTTGAGCAATGAGGACCCAATCGGCATTTTTCCCTAAGGTGGTGCATCGTTTGTTTTTTTTTTGTTTTTTGTTTTTTTACACAGTGATCACCACTTATCAAGGCCCGGAAGCCACTCAGGGATAAGGGTTATTGCAAGTACATCACGTTAGTGAGGAGATTTTATGAAGTGTTTAATTAGGGGGGCGGTTCATTAGGAATTTGTTAACAATTTGGTACCTCTCGACATGGACATAAAGGTGACGTGTATAGGCCCCACTTGTGGAGATTGTTTAGAGTCACCCAGTTTTTTCTACCAAGGTTTGAACCCTGGGATAGTGTTTCTTTTGGGTCTGGTAGGGCTTCATTTTTATTCCTGCTGTTATAGTCTCGCCATCATTCCATTCTATAGGAGGCAGCTTGCCTAGGATCGATTTCCTCTATATTGATGAAGCTACTGTGAGATTTTAGTCTTTGTCTCACTGATTGGTAGCTAAACAGTGAGTGCCTGTGGGGGGCAAGTAGCAAACCTTCACGTGGTGCCCCTGTTAATCTTCGGAGACTGATTGCTACACCATGTATAGAAATATACCCATTACATGAGGTGGTAAAGGGATTAACCCTCGGCCACTGGAAGTAACCATACAGAAATTCAGAATTCTCAGCTTAAATGCTGAAGAAACATCTGCATCTAAATCAGAAATATCTAAACATATTTGGCGACTCAATGATAAGAATATTTCCTTCAATTTGAAATGGGAAATAATAGGACAGACAGAGTTATTGTGCAGGGAAATGTGCACAAACATACAGACAGACACACAGACACGTTCACTTTTATATATATACTAGCATTTCAGCCCGGCGTTGCACGCGTGTTTGGAGGTGTGTGTGGAGCAAGAACAAAAAAAAAACTGGCAATTTTTTAAACTTTGACCCCTATTATGATCCCTTTTACTTTTCTACACTTAATTTTAACATATTACTTTTCATGCTCGCATTTTTATCTGTATATATTTATGTATGCGTATATATATTTGTTTAAAAAAAATTTGCCTACCAAGCTCCTCTGTCAGTTTTCGGTCTACATACATGAACCTTAATATATAGGGTATTCGAACCCATGAAAAACTTTATATTTATGTTTTAGCCGGGGAAAATCGGTGAAAATTAAATATATGGACTTTGCTAAGTGAAGGTTACTCGATGGCATTACCAATACGCGCATATATATATATATATATATATATATATATATATATATATATATCGACCTATATATATTATATATATATATATATATATAGACCTATATATATATATATATAGACCTATATATATATATATATATATACATATATAGACATATATATATATATATATATATATATATATATAGACCTATATATATATATATATAGACCTATATATATATATATATATATATAGACCTATATATATATATATATATATATATAGACCTATATATATATATATATATATAGACCTATGTATATATATATATATATAGACCTATATATATATATATAGACCTATATATATATATATATAGACCTATATATATATATATATAGACCTATATATATATATATATATAGACCTATATATATATATATATATATATATATATATAGACCTATATATATATATATATATATATATATATATACATATATAGACCAATATATACACACATATATAGAGCTATATATATACATATAGACCTATATATATACATATATAGACGTATATATACACACATATAGGCCTATATATATGCATATATAGACGTATATATACACACATATAGGCCTATATATATGCATATATAGACGTATATATACACACATATAGGCCTATATATATGCATATATAGACGTATATATACACACATATAGACCTATATATATATGCATATATAGACGTATATATGCATATATAGATGTATATATACACACATATAGACCTATATATATGCATATATAGACCTATATATACACACATATAGACCTATATATATGCATATATAGACCTATATATACACACATATAGACCTATATATATGCATATATAGACCTATATATACACACATATAGACCTATATATATGCATATATAGACCTATATATACACACATATAGACCTATATATACACACATATAGACCTATATATATATATATATATATATATATATATATACATAGACCTATATATATACATATATAGACCTATATACATACATATATAGACCTATATACATACATATATAGACCTATATACACATAGACGTATATATATACATATATAGACGCATATATCTAGACGTGTATGTATATATATATATATATATATATATATATATATAGTTTTAAATGAAATACTAGGCGGAAGTTTCTCGAGAGCTCTTTCGGCTATCATCTCGTCAGGAGTAAATCGATAGCAATCTAATAATATTGTAACGAAAATAAAGAGTTCTATTGGGGAACTTATTAAATTTGCCAAACGTACGGGGACATTAATTAAATTTATTTATGTTTAAAAACGATTAAAAATATTGGCACAACGAGGGAGAAAAAAAAAAAAAAAAAAAAAGCGGGAGAAAAAATTCAAAGTTCCCCAAAGAGAAACAATGCGTTTGATGTTTCTTTTTGCCGGCACAAAGAAGGTTGACGCACCGCGATAGAGACGGCCTCCAAAATATTTAAATGGTTTTTGGAGTCCGCTCTATGTAGCACCTCGAACCAATCTATTTTATATCTATCGGCACAGCACGGGTTGTCAACCAAATGCTGGCCAATAGCAGAGCCCAAGGCTGCAGAAGGAGGGAGACCACCAAACCCCATCCTCCTTTGTCTGATCTTCGATGGAACATGCTGGTTTATACGAGTCAAAAGGTGCAAGGATGTTCACCCAACATAACCAGCATCGCACTGGCATCTAAACTGATATACAATATTACTATTTTGGATGTAAGGCAAACTATCCTTGCGGAAAGACGGAAAAGCAGATCTCGTAGTATATACCAAACGCAAGGTCACCGAATTGAAGCATTCGTAAATACTTCTTCGAATCTGTTTAATTCTACAACTAAACCCACTGCATATTTCAGATATGTTGACGACACTTTTGCTATTTTCCCTTCGCAAAGTGAAGCGTCAATATTTTGGAATGTGTTGAATTCTTTACATAGGGCTCTTAAGTTCACTATGGAAAGTGAGAAGGACAATTCGCTTCCTTTTTTGGATGTTCTTGTCGAACGCCAAAGGGGGGGCTTTCTCACTACAATTTATAGAAAGCCGACATTTACTGGCCTATATGTGAACTGGTTGTTTTTTATACCTAAATCACGTAAGGTCGGCTTAATTAATACTTTGGTACATAGAGCCCTCATGATTTGTTCGCCTAACAGATTAGATGTTGAACTCGATAAGATCAGGGAAATATTCATCAATAATGGTTATCCTGTTGACCTTATTGATGACTGTATTTTCAAAAAGGTTGCGGATTTTAAATCCCCTAAAAAGTTTGGACCTTTGAAATGCCCGGTTTATTTGAAATTACCGTGGATTGGGGAGGGGAGTAATAGAATTTCCAAACAGATTCGAAGAAGTATTTACGAATGCTTCAATTCGGTGACCTTGCGTTTGGTATATACAACGAGACCTGCTTTTCCGTCTTTCCGCAAGGATAGTTTGCCTTACATCCAAAATAGTAATATTGTATATCAGTTTAGATGCCAGTGCGATGCTGGTTATGTTGGGTGAACATCCTTGCACCTTTTGACTCGTATAAACCAGCATGTTCCATCGAAGTTCAGACAAAGGAGGATGGGGTTTGGTGGTCTCCCTCCTTCTGCAGCCTTGGACTCTGCTATTGGCTAGCATTTGGTTGACAACCCGTGCTGTGCCGATAGATATAAAATAGATTGGTTCGAGGTGCTACATAGAGCGGACTCCAAAAACCATTTAAATATTTTGGAGGTCGTCTCTATCGCGGTGCGTCAACCTTCTTTGTGCCGGCAAAAAGAAACATCAAACGCATTGTTTCTCTTTGGGGAACTTTGAATTTTTTCTCCCGCTTTTTTTTTTTTCTTTCTCGTTGTGCCAATATTTTTAATCGTTTTTAAACATAAATAAATTTAATTAATGTCCCCGTACGTTGGCACATTTAATAAGTTCCCCAATAGAACTCTTTATTTTCGTTACAATATTATTTAGATTGCTATCGATTTACTCCTGACGAGATGATAGCCGAAAGAGCTCTCGAGAAACTTCCGCCTAGTATTTTATTTAAAACTATATACAAATTCTGTACCTCTAAACATTTATTTAAATATATATATATATATATATATATATATATATATATATATATATATATATATATACGTATATATATACATATATAGACGTATATATATATACATATATAGACGTGTATATATACATATATAGACGCGTATATATACATATATAGACGTATATGCATATACCTATATAGGCGTATATATATATATATATATATATATATATATACATATATGTATATGCATACATAGACGCATATATATATACACATATGTAGACGTATATATATATATAAATATATAGATGCATGTATATACATATATAGTCGTATGTATATACATATAAAACGTATATATACACACATATATATATACAACGAGTTGTATATCAATAAGTTTCTGTATTTAATTCCAATCTCCTCTTGTTAAAACTAAATATTCAGCCTAAACTTTTCACTTGAATGAATTTTTATTAACATTTTCCTAAACAATTTAAAATTTAATATGTGAAACTTTCAACTTTATTAAAAGAAAAAAAAGATAAATTAATATCTTTTTGATATCTATTCGTACATTAGTGGCTTTTAGCTATTTGTATACGGCTTTAGATATGAAGCCAGTGCAATATTATTCCTTTGAATTATGCGAAAAAAAACAAACTAACAAACAAACGAAAAACCAAAATAGAACACATTAACGTCAATAGACACATAATCTCTCCAAAGATTTAAAAGATGTCAAAAAAAGGAAGCTGACAAATTGCTCTGGCCGAACCGATAAAGAATAAAAATAAAAACATTTTAGCTCATATAAGTATTAAAATGGAAAAATTATAAGGTCAATGAATATATTCATGCCTTAGACGCCATTTTTTTTTTAAGCAGTTTATTAGTCTGCAAAATCTTGTGTGCAACTGTTTAGATGCATTAACATATTTCTATAAGAGTGTCCATCTGTCTCTAGGTCTGTCCCTCACACTTACGTCTGAAATAGGACTAGATCTACTCGAGATCCGTTGAGTCACAACTAATGATGTGGCTATTTCAATACTTTTCTCTGGTGCCACCAGATCAGGCTGTCTTAAATTACCTGCTTCCTGACTTAAAATGCACCAAAAATTTATGTTGATTTTTTTTCCGTAACTTTTGCAATACTCAATCATGTCCTGCAAAATCCAAAGCAGAAACAGCAATTTTACTCTACAAATCAACCAAACTAAACACGATGAATAAATATTTGAAGGTACAAAAAACTTGAGGCATAATTTTTTTTTTCCCCAAAAAATAACTAGATTCCTCATGAGATTACCCCCCCGAAAAACTAATATGCGATAAAACAAAGCAACTAAATAGATTCCAATTTCAATTCTTTTAAAATCTTAAAATACTTACATGCAGAGTTGTTTATTTAACTGTAAAAAAAACAAAAACATGTAAAATGTACACATATTTTCACAAGCGTAACAATAGACTTGGAGGTGAGTTGAAAGTTTTACTGGCAGTTTAAAATCAATAAATATTTATAATTTTATCATTAATCATCAAAATTAATTTTTAAATAAAAACAAACTTAAAAATAAACAATTTAAAGAATTGTTTTTGACATAAGAAAAAGACACAATTGTTTTTCTGATTCAGATATCGATTCTGATAACTCCCTAAAACATTTCGAGTTTTCCGATTCTGATTAATTGTCTCAGTACTAGTCACAACCATTGTCCCTATTTTAGTTTGATAGAAAAATTCATAAACTATGATATATGTTCTCAAGCATTCGTTTTGCTTTACTAAAAATAAGTTTCTTTACTTCAATATTATTATTATCTCTGGTGTCACATTTTTGTGCCTGTCTGTTATTATTTCCGATTTTACGCTGATAGGCGGATCATAACAAATCGCAATAGATTCTCAGCATCTTCTTTTCTCAGTCTTCCAGCATTTTTCACAAGATCGTGGCGGTTCGCAAGAAGACAATCTTTTGATTGGTTGCTTGGTTGGTTGTTTTTGTTTTACGGCATATCAACCCTTTTCAGGTTATTTAACGCCGAATCCAAAGATTTTGAAGAAAAAATGTTTAATAGAATATATTTGTTGTTTTCAAGTCGGTTTCTATTCAACCCATAGTTGGAACCCTAACAGGTACTACTACTCCGGGTCAGAGTGGACCTGGGAGCAATGGTAATTAAAGGGTGGCTCCACACTCCCCAAAGCCCGCAAGCTGGGGCCTCAGCCACTGGATATAGTTTAAGGTCATATCCAGGACCGACAGTCTTTTGAAGTACTCCAACATTGCAATGGATCCCAATTTTATCAATGCATTTGTCAACTCATTTTGTTACACTCCACAGAGCTCCCATCACAATACGTACAATTTTTACCATCTTCAACTTCCACAATTTTTTTTATCTCCCTTTTAAATCTTGGTACTTTTAGACCTTCTTTTTCCTCCATATTCACATCAGCTATACCTGCTATATCAATGATTATTGCCTTGTGTTCCTTTTTTTTTCCAACATCTGGTCTCCTTGCTTCAATCAGATTATAACATTTGATATTCATATCCCATAATAATTTCACATTATTACTCTGCACCACTCATTCTGGAACATGCTTGTACCTTTCACTGCATTCCGACCCTTTTTTCTTGCATATATTCCAATGGACCTTTCTCGCAATATTGTCATGCCGTCTCTCGTATTCCTTGTGAGCTAACTTCTCACAACTACTGCTTAGGTGTTATACATTCCTACCTACATAGGGAACTTTCAGCCATTTTATCAATGTGATACTTCACATAATTTGTCCTGAGCGCTTGCTCCTGCATGGCACATATTAAGGTTTCTGTCTCAACCTTCACGTCTCATTTTGAAAAGCATCACCAGGTTTTTCCCTTGTCTACTGCCTCTGGTAGATCTCTCCTAAACTTTCATTTTTTATTCATTTTTTGCTTTAAATTCTTTACTTCTTACTAGTTCGGTCTCTTGCAATTTTTCAAATTTTGACACGTCCTTTTTTGCAGATATCCCATAGACCTTTCTTGCAATATTTTCATGACACCTCTGTCCTCCTTTTCAGCTAACTTCTCACAACTACTGACGAAGTGTTGTACATCCTCATCTTTCTGGCGACACCGGCGACTTTTAGCCGTTTTGTCAGTCATCACATAATGATAATGCAGGATAACTTGCAACAGTTATCGAAGCAGAGAGACAGCTGAAAATCCTAGTAAGTAAATAATAAGCATAATACAAAAACGAAGACATATATAATTTTTATTTATACAAGACGAATATCTAAAACGATATATCACAGTTTATAATTTTTCGAATGATATCAAAATAAAACAGTGGCAGCATCTGTGAACCAACAGGTCACAGCTACATCTAGTTTTCTTTTTTTTTCTTTTGCAAAATACAAACAAAGTCGAATCGTCAACTTACCTGCAACACATGACACATAATATCAAGATGACAATATTAGCAACCAAGGCACCAGAAAGAATGTAAAACATATCCAATTGGGACTGTTTTCCACTCTGGACAACTGGAACAAAAGACAAAACAAATAATTTTAATTAAACTTGAAAATAAAATCTTTAAAATTACATGATAAGCAATCATCTATATTAGTATTGTTGTGGAGATGACACCTCGCAGTAGTAAGCGTCATGTCAACGTTGTTCTCTTTCTTTTTACTATTTTTTTTTCATTTTACTGACAGTGGTTATAACATTTATTAATAGCACAATACACAATTATGTTGGATTTAATTCGGCCATAATTTTTTCATAGGTCCCCTATAAGACCAGAGTGCAGCTATTCTAGAAATGGTTTAGAAAAAAGAGAAATATTTTATTAGCCTTTTTGGCTGAATGTCAATTTCCTCGCCTAAATTTCATTATCATCTCAACTCTATATGATAATGAAATGTAGTCGATTCTAAACTATGATTCTTTCTGATCACCCAGTGGGTCTCGTTACAATAGGTATAAGACTGCCATAAATATGAAGTTTTCAAATTTGAATATAGGTTTCCTGAAAACTCGGATTAAAAAAAAAGAAAAGAAATCCTCATAAGCAAATATTCATACTCAAATTCGAAACATTTACCATGTGTAAAAATTTACTGTGTCTTATGGCGTGGAAGTAGATTGCAAAGGAGTTTTTTGCAAAACCTTTTTGATAAACGTCTCCTGTTAATGTTGGATCGGGTTCTGTTAGCAGAAACTCGGTCAGATCAGTGGTCATTTATCTGTTGAGCCTATGTCCTGGATAGTTCTATGAGCTTCATCTTCCCAGGCATTGCCTCGTTTCTTTTAAGAAAAGTTAGTTTATTATTAATTGCCTGATGTGCCCCAACTAGAGAATTCTGATTGGGTTGGCCATACTATTTCTAATAGGCCAGTAAACTTCTTTAAGGGTTCTTTCTTGATTCTGCTTAACTTCCGGCCTTCTGCCACATTTTCCTGCAGTTGTAAGGAATTAAATAATCAGTATGCCACCAAATTTCAACCAAGTTAATGTCGAAAAGTTTTTTTTTTTTATTGCTAATCAATGATAAGCATACCTGGATACGACGTGCATATTGTCAATAACTTTGACACTATTCTTTTGGCATTGTTTTCAGTTGGGCTGTACTGGGTTACTTCATTTTAAGAATAATCTTTGGGTTGTTTTGATAGACATTATCTGTAAGAAAACTCTTTATATGTAGGGGTAAAGGTTCAGTGGGTGGCAATGCTATTCAAGATCATATATCTTATCTATGAGACGATCAGCAACATATCTCTACATATTATTAAACGACAATCAAACAAAGACTGTTGGACATTGACTCAAACTTGGTGGACAAGTAAAGAATAAACTAAAATTTATTTGTAACTAGCGAGGGGTACCCGGGGGTACCCGGCGTTGTCCAGGTGTTTGGAGGTGTGTGTGGAAACTCCGGGGGTGGGGGTGGGGGGTAAAAAAAAGTAAGTATGAGGATCGAACCCGAACCCGAACCCTTGAGGCAAAGTTGTAAATTAAAGTGTGAAAAAAAAACAAAAAAAAAAAACGCGCGACGTTAACCATTGCCCCACCGCGACATGCTAACGGAAACATGTTTGAATTTATTGAATTACTTGGATTTAGCAGGTGCCCGTTTTAATGAGTTAATGAGGTCAAGTTTGACTGCTGAACGTTTTTTTTTTTCCCCAAGATGTTATAGGAAAAAGACTAACCCACATGCGACGAGCGACAAATGTTGAATATTTATCTTCCAGAAATCGAGCAAATTAAATAGACAGGCGAGCTTCGTTGTTAACTGTGAGATATTACGATTTATATGTGATATAAAAAGTTTTAAAAAGTTGTGAAGCGAGCGACCGCTTCTCTGAAAGAAGCTTTTTGTAGACACACAGAAAAAGCATACATACATACATACATACATACATACATACATACATCTTCGCTTTTATATTTATAGATAAATAGATTTAGATTACAGAAAGGATTTCGAATTTTATTAACGATTTTATGGGTGACATTTTGGGGAGAGTCACCTGCACTTGTCGGATTATTGTTATCTGAAGGTTTTAAATAAGATTTTATTGCATTTCACTTTATTTACATCTTTTTATTTTATTTTCGTGTCTGTCTCTAGGACTCTTGTATAGTACCAGGCCAAAGTGTAATTTCAAACGCTACACTAGAGATGATGTGTAAACGGATGATAAAGAAGATCTGACCTACCTCGAGAACAATGTGGTCCTGTAAATCCAAAAAGGCATCCATCAAGGCAGGAACCATTCACAAAGTGACATGATTGGTTGTAACAGTTACTACTGCATTCATTTGCGCACTCTGCCCCATATGTACGTGGAGGACACTCTGGAAAAAGAAGAAGGAAACATTCATGAGAACATTAGTCAAGATTTCTATTGAAACAATGTTTAATTATTGAAAGATATTTATAATTAGCTGCTGCACTGCGTCGGCACACACAATGCTGAGTCAAACACAAAAGCAAGTACACTCAACATCAAGTACACTCAACATCGTCTTACCATCAATGCTTACCTTATGAACTTTGAGTATGGGAAATTCCCATATGCACAAAACAAAATCACTAAAAAAACAAAAAATACTCTAACTAAGGGTAAGGATAATGAGTAAACGCTGGATAAAATGATGTTTAAAATTATTACAAACTTGCCAGGATTCGAACGTGAAATCTTCTGATTTGTAGTGAAACGCGTTATCCATTGCACCACAAGTCCTGTCCGTATGCCGAAAGATGTTACCGCGACTGTATACAGACAGTGCTAAATTCCGTTGATATGGGCAGGTAACTTTTTCGACATTTGCACAAAACGGCCTAAAAACCCTTATTTCGGGCTTTTTGTGTGACTTGGCGTTGTCTGTTACGAACCGTATGTAGATAAGGACAATCTAGGGACTCACACCTTTCAGGAAAAAAAAAAAGAAGAATTTTCCAATTCGGTGCATCTGTTCAAAAGTTTTATTAGTATATATACGCACACATAAATAAATAAATAAATAAATATTTAGAATTTTATTAGTAGTATAGATTTACATGAGTGAAAGGTGTATTTAGATAATTATTTCCTATTTCAGTTGAAAGAACATACACTTGAGCCAAATTATTTTGATCTCTCCACTAACGATGAAGATGTTTGCTCTTTGCATAATGAGCAACAATACTTCTTTGTATTTCATCAATAGGCAAACATATGAAAACAGCATGGCTTCCAAAAACTATTCTGAGCAAAACGTTTCATTCTACCATTTCGGACTCCCAACAGTGCTTAAATTTACATAATCGTCCTTGAATCATATCTAAATGGTTCTAGGTTCGTGTACTGCCGTTTCCCTGCAGCGGGCACATACTAATTGTAACTGCTGGGTTCTCTGTTTCTCAGCACTGTTCGTTACCATTATTATAGAAATAATTGGACTAATAATGATGTTGACAAACCGGTTCTCATTAGATCACTGAAGTTAAGCAACGTTGAGCCTGAATGACAATTTAAGAGTAGCAGATGCTGTGCATGAGGAGATGGCAAAACCTCCCTACAAAACAAAAAAGATAATAATACAGTCCTAAACAGGCCTTTAGCAATCACCTCGGTATAACTTGTTAATTAATATATGTGTTGATGTAATTGCTATTCGTTATGATAATTTTGGCATATTAACCAGCAACAGTTATTATTTTGAAGTGTAGTGTTAAATATCGGGTTTGATGTACTGAAAATAAAACCCAGCTGATTGACAAAGCACACATCTGAAGATTTAATGATAAAATCACTTGCAGAAATAGCTGACGGAAATAAAGCTATTGGTAAATAAATGAGAAAATAAATGGAAGTCACATCCCAATATCATATGAATAACAATTTTAGAAAAGCAGATGCTGTGCATGAAGAAACGGCAAAACCTCCCTACAAAAAAAAAAAAAAAAAAAAAAATACAGTCTTGAAGATGCCTTTAGCAATTACTTCGATACAACCTGCTAATTAACAGAGATGTTGATCTAATTGTACAACCGGATACTAGATGGATTTCTGTGACCACTCATGTGATAAAGTCCTCTAGAAAAAGTATGCTATTTGTTATGCTAATTCTGGCATATTAATCAGCAACAGTAATTATTTTGAAGTATAGTGTTAAATATCGGGTCTGGTGTACTGAAAATAAAACCCTGCTGATTAACAAAGATATCTACTTTATTGAAAAATATGCATCTGCTGATTTAATGATAAAATCCCTTGCGGAAACAACAGACAAAAATACGGCTGTTGCTAAATAAATGAGAAAATAGATGGAAGTCACGTCCTATAGGAGGAGTGGCTACATTTAATGCATATGCGAAATAAACTCGGAATGAACACTGCAGTTGTGGGTAAGTGGGTGTCCAAAAATGTGATATTAACTGGGCCAAATTAAGATTTACAGAAAGTCTGTTGGCTAGGAAATTTGAGAGATCGATTTCTATCAACTTCTATGCACAGATGCCAGCCATAGACTAAAATTTAGTTGTCCCAGCTTTAAGTTACAAGACAAGCATTTGATTGAATAGATCTGTTGTTCTTCTTGCTTGAATTAATTGAATAATTATATTAAGAAAGTATGTTTAGACGGCTTTTATTGTAGCTAATGATTGCTATGACTACTAAATGATTATTACGGACATTTCATGATACCCCAATATTTATGTAACATAATCTCCTATGACTATATATATTTTTTAATTTATATTCATTCATGACAAACAAGACATACTGCCATTGGGATATTAAGGGGCTACTGTGAATTAGAAGCTTGATTTATAGGAATCATCCAGAGAGGGGAGGTGTGCCACAAGAGGTGTCTAGATTTATTCTTTGGTTTGGCATTGATTGCCCCCTTTCTATAAGGCTTGAATGCCTATTGGAGAGAACTTGAATGCCTACTAGATACTGTTCTCGGGTGTCTGTGGTCTCTTTGTATAGAAGTTTGTCAGGACAACATGGCCTGAGGATACCTCTTCCTATAAATAAATCCTGATTAAATATTAAAAAACACGTAGTATTCAAAGCATAAATAAAATCCCCTCAGTATGGATATCCTACAGGGATTAATGCACCTTCTTTAAGTGATGTTTCCTATAATAATAACACCAAACTGGATACACCACTAGACTACTGTACAAGCTCAATGGTTGAGAGATAAAAGTGAACTGCAATAGAATATTCGAATATTTATGCATTTCATGTCGAGAAGTGTTAAGCAGGAAGGGACCCGTTGATTTTTTTAGAACTGTGACTGAAGTAAAACGAAGCAAATAAAACTACTTTATACAGGGTGCCCAAAAAGTCACTGAAGGATTGAAAATCTTTGTCATTTTACTATTGATGATTATTTTTTTTTTCTATTTCTAATATTTTACAGATAATATTTTGGAAATTAATTATGAATAAGTAGAGCATTGAACAACGTACGCAAGTTGTGAATGGCAGTGTCAACTGGCCACCACGTTCCCCAGACTTGACTAGTTCCAACTTTTTCTTGTGGGGATATCTTAAAGAAAGAGTCTATGTTAACAAGCCTCAAACATTGCGTGAACTGAAGGAAAACATCAGGAACATAATAAGGGAGTTAAATTTCAATTTGGAGATTCTGCCACCTGTCATAAATAATGTTTTGGAAAGAGCGCAAACATGCGAAGCTGAAAATGGGCAACATTTAAAAGACATTATTTTTTCATAAATAAAGATTGTTTGAATTTTGCATTTATAAAAGAAAATTATCCAATGTCTTAGTCCGATTGTGTTAAAATTATAGAAAGAGATCATCAAAAGTAAAGAATCTATTTAAATTCCAAACCTTTCAGTGACTTTTTGGACATCCTGTGTATTACATAACACGTTCAAATTTAGTTCATTTCACATAATTTCATTTAACTCACACCTAACCTTGTATCTCACCTCCTGAAGAGGAGGTGATTAAATATTTTGTATATTGCATAGCATTTATAACCCACTTAGATGAAAATACCAGCTTGTGTATTCATTCTTTTTGCAGACTGTTATCCTCATCTTTATAGTTTTAATTGTTTCACAACGTTTTGGCCAACTCATCCTCTGGCCTTCTTCAGTTGATTAACCACGACGAGATAGGAATGATGGGTTTTGTAATGTATCTGCAGTAATTACTGCCTTCCATAGTTGTTTTCTCATCACGTCTTTAGGTGGGATTGAAATCGCTATCTTCAGACAATGCTCACTTGGAACTGTAAAAACTCAACGCCTAACGCCTCTATCCATTGTGCCACGGGTCCTGACGGGCAATTAAGGTTGTATTTTATGGTGTTATAAATCCAATTTTTTGTTCTTGTTTCGTATTCCATTGTCGGGTTCATACTGAATATTATTATTATCATTATTATTATTATTATTATTATTATTATTATTATTATTATTATCATTGGAATCTTTTGAGGTGAGGCTTCATAATTTGTGCATTAATTTTTTTTTTTTTTGCAGACTGTTATTGTGGTGAAGCAACAACAGCTATGAAGATGAGGATAACAGTTCGCAAAAAAAAAAAAAATGAATGCACTAATTATGAAGTCTCATCTCAAAGGATTCCAAGAATAAAATTTAAAAAAAAAAAAATAAAAAATAAATAAAACAAATAAATACCGACTTATCTGGTAAAAAAAGTGAAGGGTGTGTGCTTGCTGATCTCGCTCATGCCTTTAATAATCTGCCTGCGTCTGTCGATATGTTTATCAAAGGAAGGTGTTTGTCTATTGAGGTGTTCTGTATTGCGACTGTAAAGTGAAGACGCCGGACTTATTTATCTGAAGTTCTGTTTATATTAGTTTCAGATTTATTGTCTTTGTTTTGCTCTTCATGACCAACAGATAAATATCTGTCAAAATATTGTGGCTTGGTGCATTAGTTGTTGTCTCAAGTGGTTTTTCCCGTTTTCTGTTTTTTTTTTTTTGGTGGGGTGGGGTGAAAAAGAGATCAATAGAAGAGCATTTTGAAAACAATGCTCTGTTTACAGCAAGGCTACCTTCCAAATTTATCAAATTCTTGTTCGGACCTTTTGCTGTAACATAGTAAGGAAGTGCATATGCAAATGCATCCAAAATGACGTCACCAGTAGGGAAAATAAAGATTTTAAAATATAGATCATGTTAGAAACGGAAATAACGTTCGAGATTATGTGAGAGGCGTGGATAACGTTCGAGAAGACGATTATTTGAAGGATATCATAGCGATAACAAGAGAATGAGGAAATAAATGTTGAAGTTCTTTTCCATTCTTTGTGTCCTTTGCGACTGAGCATACAATGTGTTACTTTCCGGACAACATTACAGTATGAGTGTGTGTTCTGGTCAGTGAGAGCTTCACAGGCTAGAAGTGTTTGATCATTACTGTTTGCATCACATCTATTTTAACTGGCAGCAGTTCTTCTCAAACACGGTAGTCCAGACAAGGCATGAAGCCACTTGATGTAGGGAGCTTAAAATAAAACTACAACTTCAAGGTCAAAAAACCACAATAAATGTTACATCGATAGATTCCAACCGAGTAAAGCCATCAATCCAGTTGGAGCACTTTGGAGCTGAAAGAAACGGTATGGTGACCAAATTAAAATGGCTCAGTCCACATATTTACGGTATTCATGGTGTGGTACCAGCCAGGGTTGATGCTCTATTTTGGGCACAGTTTATAACATGGGTTCTCAATGGAGGGGGTGGAGGGGATTAACCCCAGGTGTGAATTTTGGATTCCAAAAGGTGGCGAATTTTAAACACATTTATAGTTTTAACTTTTGCTTATTTTTATTTACAGAATTCGGATCCCATCATGAGTATCAAAAAAAAAAAAAAAAAAGAAAATAAGATCATTCATATACTGAATATGGATTCCCATCCATCATCATAAATGTAGAAGAAAGGCTGCAGTGTGTTATTTGTTGTAAAGTTTAGAAAAATTGATTCTATAAAATCAGCAAAGATGAAGCAACATTTACAAACTGTTCATCCTCATCATTGTTACAAATGATGAAAGGAATGCAAATGCCAAGCAAGGTTGAGCACCTTTGGTTTATAAATTTTTTTGCAGTTTCGATTTCCTTGGTTTCATGTGGTGTTTGTTCCTTCTTTTTTTTTTTTTTTTGACTTCTGTTGAGACTGCTTAGTATTTGTAAAGGATTAGTGTCCGCATTTAGAGGTTTTATTTAAGATTTCTGCTGTTTTCATCATTACTGCCGACTGTATAGTCTTAATCTTCCCCTTGATTCCAATTTCTCCAAGTCTTTTTCTTTCAGTTCTCCACCAAGTTCCACATATTGGTTTTATTATTCTGTCTCTTTGATGTGGTCTGTCGGAATGGCTAAATCTACAATTTTGCAGTTTCTTTTCTTCTTGTTAATTATTATGACGTCCAGTCTCTTTGCTTTCAGCAGGTTATTTTTTTTTTTTTGTACTTCCATCTTTTAAAGGATTTTGTGGTTTTCGTTTTCCAGTACTGTCTTTGGTATTTACTTGCCCCATTTGTCTGCAGATTAGAAATGCAATCGTTTGCAGAGTTCCCAGTATTCCCCACACAGTCATGTCTGTTATATCTTATTAGCTTAGCCACATTAGCCCTAAAAAAGGCAAATTGCCACTGGGCGCTCAAAGTAGAGAATTGGTCAGCAAGATGTCCGTTCACATTACACTGAAACTTTTGCCTATTAATCCAGACAGGGAATCAGGATGCAGGAAGGGAATTTGCAAGTTTAGCAGTTCGTCAGAAGAAAGTTTTAGAGCAGAAAGCTCTTCTGCGTTGGGGATCCGTAAAGTGAATGCGTGTTTTTTTTTTTTTTTTTTTTTTTTGCTTATTGGGTTAGTCAGAATTTTTATTATTATTATTATTATTATTATTATTATTATTAGTAGTAGTAGTAGTAGTAGTAGTAGTCTTTTAAATAAAATTTAATATATATAAAAAAAAAAACAAGCATTAAGAAATAAAATACATTTTCATATTTCAATAAAATATACTAGCAGATCGCCTGGCGTTGCCTGCTCGTAAGATACGTTTAAATATTATATATCAATTCATGCAGATTATGTATTTATTATTATAGAGACAATGCTATATATATATTATTATATTGAACCTTAATGTATAGCAATGAGATAAAAAATAAGAAAAAATAAAAACGACTTGGTTGCCATCAGCTAGAATCGAAACCAAAACACACACACACACACATATATATATATATATATATATATATATATATATATATATATATATATATATATATAAAAAGAAATTCATCTGTCATCCCTTTTTTAAAAGATAGAATCGTTCGGTCATTGAAGATGCAGGCACGGAAGATCACGGAGTTTTATAATTATATAGCATTACATTCAGACAAAGGACTATTTGCATCACTTGTTTCTCCTTGTTTATTTTTTAATGATATTTTTTAACAAGCCTTCTTGCATGTCAGAAAAAGGAAATTGAAATTTACTGCTTTGTACATGGATTGAACCCAAAGCTTTCAGATAATGAAAGTTTGCAGTTTAATACATCAAATTTTCCACTGTTTTGTAATGGACGTTTACCTAGAATGGACAATTCCAATAGTACAGACTTCTTTAATCTCTCCGCAATCACAGTTAGATATCAAAATGCACGGTTTATGCTAGTATTCATGTTCAGTCGAGTAAAAATGTTTTGAAGAGAACTGTATCATCAAATCAGTATCATTAGTTTTAGGATGTACAAATAGTCTAGAAATACAAGTGGAGCAGTTTCCATACTCAGTGTGTGCCAAAAATTTATGCAAAATTCTTTCCGAAAGTTTTATGTCAATTTTTAAACAGAAATGGCATGATCGAATGCGGTTCAGCTAAATTAAGAAAATCTCTTACAGAAATAAATCGTAAATAAAGTCTGCTTTTGTATTTGCATCGCGAATGAAGATGTTTATGAGTGCAGAGTATGCGACTAAAAGTGGCTATTTACTTTAAATCAATTTTGAACTAGCAGGCAACACCGGCATTGCCCGAGAATTAACAAAGGACACATGTAATCCATCTCCCGGTACTGAACCCCTGTTATCGTTTTTATTCCAATTTATTTTTTATTTTTATACATTCCAGTTTTATAAATAAAAGTCAACGAAAGATGACGTTTCTGAATTTTTGAGATGAGGATTGGTTAGTCATATTCTTTGGAGTCATCGGACTACTGTTCTCATCTTGAGTGTCGTTGTCAGATTCCGGAGTTTGGCCAAAACATTCCCGAGTTCGACACCTGAATAAGATCGGCGGTTACATCGACTGATACATTGTGACAATGACATTCAAGAACAGTGGTTCGATGAATCCAAATAATACCAACAAAACGTATTAGCTGTTTTTGGAAGTCTAGTAAAAACAATGACCCAACATTATTCTTAAAAAATTCCCTAAGACAAAATAAAAAGTGCCCCCTCTCTCTCGCCAAAGCGATCCATAGAATAGTTAATAAAATTCACAATCCTTTCTGGTGGAGGGGTGATGGGGGTCAAGTCGTTAATGACACGAACTGATGACTCAAGTTCAAATCTAGCTTGTTCGACAAAAATCACTTTCACTTAGTCTCTCCCATTGAATCGGGGCGCATGATGCAGTGGATAGAAGCATTAAATCTCTACGGTTCAACGTGAACATTGTTTAAAAATAACGATTCTAATCCTACCCAAAAGCAGGCCAGAGGTTTAGTTGACCAAAAAAAAAAACCTGCTGAGACAACAATAATTATGGAAAGCAGTAATTACTAAGGATACAGTTACAGCATTCCTACTCAATCACCTGAAGAAGGCCAAAGGATGAGTTGGCCGAGACGTTGTGAAATAACAACTATGTAGATCAGGATAAGAATCCGCAAATAAACAAATAAATAAATACACAATTTACTTATCTCAAAAGATTCCAATAAAAAAATAATATATAATTTCATGTATCTACATACAATCTCTTAAGGCGACATAATATTTTATGCATCGATTTTCAGTTCCACCTTGCTTAATACGTAGTTATACCTAGGTAATAATTTAGGTAAATATATATGGCAATTAAATTTTCTGTCTCACCCTCGTGAGTATTCGTCAGGTTAAGGCCTTAGGGAGTGTGGAGCGACCCTTTAATTGCCATTGCTCCCAGGTCCACTCTGACCCGGAGTGGTAACACCTGTTAGGGTCCCAACTATGGGTTAAATAGAATACGACTTAAAAAAACAAATATACTATATTAAAAAAGCGCTCTTCAAAACCACCAGATTCGGCATTAAATAACCTGAAAAGGGTTGATATGCCGTAAAACGAAACAATCAACGAAAACAACCATAATATATATATATATATATATATATATAGTGACGAAAAAAAAGGAAGTTTCACTTGTCATTTTTTTTTTTTAAAAAAAGCAAATTTAAGCTAAATTGAATGTAACTGTTTAAACAATTTGATTCGCCTTTTAATACAAAATAAAAACTATGCATACTGTTGTTATTTTTTTTTAAATAAAAAACTGCTTGGTCAATCGATACCATTCAACGAAACACGCGTAAGATGTACCATACAACCAATAGAATATGAATGTTATATAAATATACTTGTGGTATTGGAATTGTTTACAAATGATATTAGTTATGAGACGATTCCAATATTTTTTCAGATTCCGACACAATTACCGATTCCGTACTAAATTCCCGATTCCGATTCTTCATAAATCTCCAAATATTTAACTATAAAATGGGTAGTTTGTTCCGGTTACACTAGAAACACATCTTAGATGCATATATTTTCTCAAATGTAAAAACACACTTTTGAGGGTGGGGGGTGATCTATAAATTTTAGTTTTACTGGAAGTTTAAATTAATAAATATTCATTATTACTACCAGCAGTGGAAGATTTTTCTTAAAAAACAAAATAAAAAAAAAAATAATTAAAGGAATCGTTTTTGGCATCAGAAAATAGACACAAATTTTTCAGATTCCGATACCAATTTCGATAACAACTTTGATAACCTCCAAAAGTTCTGATTTCCGATTCCAATTAATTGCCCCAACACTAATATATATATATATATATATATATATATATATATATATATATATATATATATATATATATATATATGGGTTTCGATCCTGGCTTGAGGTAGTTGCCTGTCTAGCCGCACTGATGAGCTGTGATCCAGCGAAACAATACAGTATGTGGATGACTATATATATATATATATATATATATATATATATATATATATATATATAAATATATATATATATATATATATATATATATATAAGGGTGAACACAGAAGATAATAGTGGCAAACCTCAACAAGTATTAAAAATAAACAAGAAGTTTTGCTAAACAAAAGATAGATTGGGAGCAGAGTAATTTAGCAACCACTAGGTGGAGCTAGTAAAACATGACATATCTTCTTCATTCTCGCTCTTTTTGTCAGGGAAAACTTACGATACCATTTTTATTTTTTAAATATTATATGACAGACGCACACACACACATGTATATACACACACTTTATGAGACAGATAAAAGTTCACAAATTTATGACCGCTGCTTCTGAGATAAAACACGAATATCCAGCAAAACTACAAATATTATATGGTAATAAAAAAAAAACTTGCAATAACAAAAAACAACCTTATACTAAGAAAATAATGTATGAGAAATATACTGTAAGATTTATCTCGGTAATATTTCATGTAAAACGAACCATCTTCATTTCCGAGAGAAGCCAATCCTTTGTGGATTTACCAACGAATATAAGGGGAAAAACTATTAAAACATTCGAAAGATTTGTGTCCTGTCCACCATCTTGAAAAATGTTAGAAATCTTAGAGTAAAATCCCACCCCTCTCGAATAAAAATATGGTTGGCGTTAAATGATACGGTCTTCAAAACATCAACGTGGATATAAAGTGGTCAACAAACATACTAGGAGGTAGCAATGGTTTAAGTGGAGAAAAAACGCAGATTGAAGACTCAAGTTGGTTACATTGTGGATGTTGGAAACCTTCACGTGTTCTATTTTGTGAGCATGTCAAAGTAACTGATGCAAACCAAACATAATCATGTGAGTCAAAATAGTACAATATGCCTACTCATATATATATATATATATATATATATATATATATATATATATATATAGTTAGTAAGTTATGAATATATACATGGCAATTAAGCTACACAGAATATTCCACGTTTCATTCTCGTGAGAATTTGTTAGACTTATAAGCATAAGCCTGACAAATTCTCACAGGACTGAAACGTGGAATATTCTGTGTAGCTTAATTGCCATATATATTTTTATAACTTAATACCTAGCTCTATCCATATACTGAGCACTGTTGAAGTAAATACTGGAAATTTACGTATAAAATTATATCTTCATATATTAATTTATGTGATTAAATGAAGTAATCATATATATATATATATATATATATATATATATATATATATATATATATGATTTATAAACAAAATTTTAAATTCAGAGAATGTTTTCTTTATTATTCACTATATCACATGAGACTGAATTATTTTGTATTTGAAAATAACAATAATGATTAAAGCACGAAACCGTATATGCATATATACACAGCAGGAAGGCCCGATGTTGCCCGGGATTGAATTAGGATCAATGAGTGTTTCACACTTCTAATACTTCTATGTCATGGAAATCGTTCATTTTTCAATCAAATCGATTGACTGTCGGCTCTAATTAGGGACCCATCATGATGCACCTAGAGAAGCTTTACATACTTCTCACAGTGTTTACCCGCAGTGACTTAGACCACAATATATAATAATCTACATTGCACTGTAGAGAACCTACTGTTGATTTTATGAAATTATTTTTTTAATACAATGGCTTAAATTAAAATTTAAAATACAAAAGTCAAGTATCATGCTCTTGTTGTGCTTTGAACAGAAACATTCATTTCGAACTAATCCAATACTTGCTTGTCCAACATCCAACGTCAAAATCCAATACTTGCTTGTCCAACATCCAATATCAAAATCCAATACTTGCTTGTCCAACATCCAATGTCAAAATCCAATACTTGCTTGTCCAACATCCAACGTCAAAATCCAATACTTGCTTGTCCAACGTCAAAATCCAATACTTGCTTCTCCAATGTCCAACGCCAAAATCCAATACTTGCTTCTCCAATGTCCAACGTCAAAATCCAATACTTGATTGTCCAATGTCCAAATCCAATACGTGCTTCTCCAATGTCCAACGTCAAAATCCAATACTTGCTTGTCCAATGTCAAAATCCAATACTTGCTTGTCCAATGTCCAACATCAAAATCCAATACTTGCTTGTCCAATGTCTAACGTCAAAATCCAATACTTGCTTGTCCAACGTCCAAATCCAATACTTGCTTCTCCAACATCCAATGTCCAAATCCAATACTTGCTACTCCAACGTCCAAGTCGAATAATTGCTACTCCAACGTCCTAATCCAATACTTGCTACTCCAACGTCTGACTAAAACCTGAATGAGTCTCTGAAATATCTGGCTTTTTATTTACACCAAAATTATCTCATTTTCATATCAGGTGACAAGGTCGTAAGCATATAAAAATAATCAGCAGACATTTTTTTTACTTCATTCTTTTTGTCTGTGCTGTATTCTACAAGCTGCACAGAAACAGATTTATACGAAATTTTAATCACAGAATTTCGACTGTAAAATTCTTTAGTGAAATCTCATCTCAGTTTGATCAGATGTAAAAGTAAGAAGGTGAAGAACTTCAATTCTATATGAGAAAAAAAAAGGCCATAAAAATTCAATAAATGCTTAACTACTCTGTTCACATGATCATCGGGAATGACGTGGTTAAATGGTCGACCACACAGACTGACAGAGTGTACCATATTCGAACCCAGTTCTTTCAACAGAAGTACTTTTGTCTAACCCACATCTGACCTTGTGTCTCACCTTCTGGAGAGGATATAAATACTCTATTATCATGACCATTGATAATAAACTATCTTGAGTCACATAATATTTATCTGGTATACTTTAATCACAAAAAAAGTGCTAAATTATACCTTATTTCTGGAATCGAGTTATGCTTGACAAAAGATTCTGTTCAATTCTTCTATTTAATCGTAATTTATAATTAACTGAACAAGTCACTAATTAATCACTTAGCTATCTATGCATTTCACACCTTTAAGCAACCACTCTCAAATACTGCATATCTCTGTGAGTGTTTCGAGAAAATGCTGTGGTCTTTTCCTAGCCATGTAATTTTTATAGTGCCTGGACACACCCTATCAACATGATAATTCTTTATTATCCATTAATAAACTGATTTTTAGCTATGTAAGAAGAATGTCTTAACAGATACATCGCGGTTTTTGAATTTTCAAATTAAATCCAATTAATCAAAATTTAAATAAAGTGTCAGAATAAATAGTGACCCAACGGGTCACAGGCATATATCTTTCTCTTTATATATCATAAATAATCTACCCGGCGTTGCCTAGGAATCCTTTTCATTTTTGCACTCCCTCCTTTTTAAACTGCCTTTGGCTATAACATCATATATTACGTCATATCTGATGGCATCATATAATGTCATCTGCTATGACATCATATATGACGTATACTGCACATATATAATGTATGCTATAACATAATATATAACTTATACTGTGAACAAACAGACAAAAATGCGAAGAAATGGGTTAATAGCAACGAAAAGTGTATTTCATTGTTAGTTACAATTGTTTCAAGACTATTTCGACAAATTCAAACCATATGTCGTTTGAAAATTTTCACAAGAACAGCCTTTTTTCAGACTTATTAAATAAAAAACACAACAATGAAACATAAAGGAAAAGAAACATTTCCTTTATGAGGAAAAGAAAATAAGCGGGAACACTTTACCTCTATCGCATCCTTTGTAAAGTATTTTTTAAAGATTTATATATCTACTTATTTTCGTATCTTTATTAAAAAAAAATTAAAACTAAATATCTTTTTAAAGATTTATATATCTACTTATTTTCGTATCTTCATATAAAAAAAAATTAAAACTAAATATCTTTTTAAAGATTTATATATCTACTTATTTTCGTATCTTTATATAAAAAAAATAAACGAATTTCAAACTAAATATCAAACGATGCTACCACTAATTATCTACGCCCATTAAATGTTTTAATACGATTTATCGATTTCGTAAATTAGATTTCTATATTTCTTTATTTAATTAAACTAATTTTTTTTTAATTTTTCTTTTTTTCTTAATTTCTTCTTTTTCTATTTTTAATTTTTAATTTTATTATCTTATATATATAATGTGTACATACATACAAGAATTATTATTTTAAATTAATTTTTTATATATATATATATATATATATATATATATATATATATATATATATATATATATATACTGAACTAAAAGTAGTGTAATGTTTAAAATAAAAAATTAATCATCGGCTGCGGGTTTGGATAAATTTACAGAAGTTGATCTATAAGTTTAATTATTATATTACAGTTTTGAATTTTTTAGATGAGGGTTGACTGTTTGTACTACTTGTTCTGATCGGATTATTGAGAACTATTTGTGCAACTATCTTTTGACTATTACGTCATACATCGACCGAAATGTTGCACAAATAACACTCAAGATGAAAACAATAATCAGATTAAAACAAGTAATACTAATTATTAGGTTGTTACAAATTATAAATGTCAGCACAATGTGTTTTTATTTTTATATCTATGGAATTATTATTGGTAAAATGCTTTAATCTCAATCTTGTAACTATATGTAACAATATACATACCAAGTGTACAAAGTGGTCTCCTGTATCCTGGTTGGCAGCCCTCTTTGCAAACACCATATATTGGATCGCACACCCTGTTGACACAGTGTTGACTGCATAAGTGCATGCATCGATTCCCATAGAAAGGGTGTGGGCATTCTGTAAAAATAACAAATGGTAAATAATTTACCAGGAAATACAAATATGTGGAATTAAATGTGAAAAAAAAATTATCGGTACAATTGTTGTGTTAAAAAAAAAATCAACTTGGAAAAAAAAATGGTATTATTAATAAATAATTTACCAGAAATACAAATATGTGGAATTAAACGTGTAAAAAAAACTTATCGGTACAATTGTTGTGTTCAAAATAAAATCAACTTAAAAAAAAAAAATAACAAATGGTATTATTAGTAAATAATTTACCAGAAAATACAAATATGTAGAATTAAATGTGTAAAAAAAATTATCGGTACAATTGTTGTGTTAAAAAAAAAAAATGAACTCGGAAAGAAAAACAAAAAAACTTTTATACATGAAATGTCTGGTAGTTGGATATATCCATTGTTTGCTTTTTTGTGTTATCAGTGGCAAAAAAGCTGTAATCCATTTTCTATATAGTCTGTTTATTATACAAATATTGGTTTTCTCTTTTGGTCTGAAGAAGTGTTGTCCCTGAATTGGAACTCCACTGAAACATGTATGCACATATGTAACCAAAAATGTTTGCATAATAAACAGACTATATAGCAGCTCTGTCCTGCATTGAACATGCGAGTTTCATTAGATTTACATCTAGGAACTCAATCGATACAATACATATAATCCATTTTCTATAAAGATTACATTTTGTTCAGGCTTTCAAACTAGTCACATACCCATTCTGACGACACGGATTGGAAGTAAAATAATAAAGAGATCCAAGGTTCAAAAATGACTTACATATGTAATGTACGTGTTAATCAGAGGATGAAGAACGATTGGCTGGCTAGCGCTACTAGGATACTTTTGGGGGAAGGGATAGATTTAATCTAGAACTAAATCGAGACAGTCATCTAAAATATGTAAATTTAACAATGGCCAATAGTAAGATAGACTCTCCTCTTCTCATAACTCCCCCTCTCTCTCTCTTGATCTATTTGTCTGAAACTTGTATCTAAAATTACTAATATACAACATAAATAATGAACATAACTATCTTTGTGTTCGTTATTTGTAATTAATGATGAGCCCATTGAAAAAACAACAACACTAAAGTAACCTATAAAGCAGAATCAACGATTAGTCAAGGAAAAGTCTTTGTCTCTTTATCCCTTTATGCATTCTTAAGTTATCTTAATATAAATCTGAAGAATATACTGACAATTGTCTTAATGGCAACTCCCCCCCCCACTGAAAATCTCCTGCTTAATAAGCTTCCAGTCGACAAATTTCCAAAATCGTCCAAAAATAAAATTAAAAACATTTCTAAAAATAATACAATGATTTCTTTTTGGTTTTTGTTCAGATATCAACAGTTCAACGTTTATGTTTTAATGCAGCTCCCTCCCCATCCGAAATCCAAATATTTAATTCTTCACTTAAAAAGCTTATGCGATTTAAGAATTAGAAATCTACCACCATAGAAATTAGTGATCATCCTTCGAATCCATCATTTTCAAAGAATAGGAATTTGTGGTCAATTTTACATGATTTTAGTAGAACATGCTATGATATTTAACTTATGTAACCAATAGAAGATAGATAGGATAGGATTTAAACTGTTATCTTCAAACAATGCTCACCTGGAACTGTAGAGAGTTAACGCATCTATCCATCGTGCCACGAGCCTCGAAGAATAAATACATAAATGTTCAGTATTTATTCAATAAATATTTTATTTTATAAGAAATGTAACTTTTCAAATTTAACACTGTAACTTGACTGAATTTAATTTTTTTTTTTTGCCGATTAAGACATGCGGATAATAATGATTTTATTTTATTCATTTCCAACATTTCAGGAAGTAAAAGAAAACTAATTAGGTTTCTAGGGTACTGTTGAAGACAATTTCTTTTCACGTTCCGGTTCAGAGGAAGGTAGCACGGGCTTTATACCTTTATGGTTACCGAAAATTGCTAGAAAACTAGGCTTTCATTGACAAATGAGAGTTAAAGACTCGCTAAAACATGAGGTTTTGACTGACAAAAAAAAAAAAGACTTGAAAATTCGACAGATAGTTGGGGTTTTAACTGACAAAAAATAATTGACGACTTGATAAAAAATAGGATTCTTGATTGACAGGCAAGAGCACTAGTGTCTCCAGAGATTCCTTTTTTTAGTCACAGACTTGCTAGAAAATAGAGAGTTGGTCGACAAGCAAAAGAGTTGAGGACTGTTTTCAAGAGAACTTGTATGCATTTATTTACTTCCCCACGAAAGCAATATGTGACACAAGGTCGTTTTTAATATGGGGGGAAAACCAGCTCCCCCAAAAGGGGCACTCTGGCAGTTGCAAAAATACAAATTGTCTTAATATAGAAGGGTTTCTACTACATTGACTAAGGATAAATTAACTTGGGTGTAGCATCAGAACAGATACTACACTCTGATCTTGGCCTGTGCCAGGTAAGTTCTTCAGGTTTTCGCTTTAATGACTCGAGATAGCCCTTTTTTTTTATTATGACTAATTTCATTTCATTTGAAGTGGGATTAGTCTGGCGCTAAAACCAGTGGAAAACCAGTAAAGATGCGATTATAAGAGTTGTATTTTTACAGAGAGGCTGTCTTTTGGGCCATCTTGTATTACTTATCGACATAAAAATGACGAAAGATAATAAAAATGTTACAAATTCTCAGACGATTTCGACGATTCTCGACATTGAAATCAAAGAATCCTGGCAATGACCTAGACAGATAAAGAAAGCTCAAGTTGCATTGGTTTGTAATAAATTACTTTCATTTTTGTTCTGATTTAAGTCCCCCGTGTGTGCACGACAGACACCTCGTGAAAGCCGGGAAGCAGAGATGGACAATATTGATTTTATTTTTGTGCTTAAACAAATATCAAATCACTGTATATATATCATGTCAGGCATACAAAATATATACAAACAAGGAAATGGTTCCTAGCTATGTTTTTATATGTTACACAAAGAGATAAACAAAAGATTATTCAAAAATATATTACGATATATATATATATATATATATATATATATATATATATATATATATATATATATATATATATATGCTAGCAGGCTGCCTGGCGTTGCCTGGGGAATACTTTTAGTTTTCCTTGATGTCATACATGACGTCATCTGCTATCACATCATACATGACATCACAACATGTGGTATGACGTTATTGTTGAACAAACAAAGAAACAGACAGAAATACGGATTTTTTTTTTACAAAGGACTCAGCACTTATCAAGACCCGGAGGCCACTCGAGGATAAGTGTTAATGAGTATACAGTAATCACTTTGACAATATACTAGTAATCGTTAGTAGTGGAAATTTGGTAAATTGGATTACTTAAGGGGAACGGCTCATCAAGTACTTGTTCATGTTGGACATGAAGTTGATCGTAATTAGTTGAAAATCAAGGAAACGGAAGAGTGTTTCCTAGGCATGCACTTCTAAGAAAGAAACTTTGTTCATGGAATCTACGTTTAGGTTTAGGCACAGATAAAGAGTGTGAGAAATTATTGATAGTGGTTTCAGCTAGACGAATATTTTTTGTGAAAGTTTGGAAAGAGGAGGACCATAGATTGGAGCTCAGACGAGTACTTGCCATGAAAATAACGATAAAACAGAGACAGGCTTGCAACGTCTCTTCTGTGGGAAAGAGGTTGCAGAGAAGAGAAAAGGGCATTTCTCACTAGGCTACAAAGTCTATTTTGAACTCTGTCAAGGAAGGAAAAGCTGCTTCTAGCAACTCCTGCCCAGATGTGGCAACAGTACTCCATCCTTAGACGTACTTGGCTCTTAAACAGGTAGAGAATTGAACAGCGGTAGAATGATCCCACCATTTTTTCCAGCAGCCTTGGCAACGAATTTGATGTACGTGTTCCATCTAAGATCAGGAGTAAAGGTCAGACCCAGAAGCTTGTCAAAACATGGAGCCTTCCCAAGACGAGAGCCATTCATTTCAATTGATGCCAGATGAGAATCAGATCGTTGATGTAAAAATAGATGCTTGGTTTTAGATACATTAAAATTAACCAGAAACCTTTGTCCATTGCAAACAAATCATTTCTTTGGATTTTGTCACATATGTCTATGCGCGTTTCTCACCTGTATGTGATGTACGCATTATTATTATTTTTTTTTATTTAATATGAAGTGATTTTTTTTATAATCATCAAAGATGAAATGTCATAAAATGCCAAGAATATCTTTTTTAAATCCTTCTTTAAAAACTTATTTAATCACGAAATTAATCCACCATTCCCGTTCGACATAATCGCATTGACACACCAGTTCCCATTAAATTACTAAAGTTAAACGTTGGTGAGCTTAGTCAGTACTGAAGTCGGTAAGCATTTAGGAATACCAGGTGCAGTATGTGCTCTGTGCTAATCTTTCCATTGTTTCCAGTCTTTCTGAAGTTCTTATCACTGGAATTAAGTAGTGATGACTCAGGAGAACTGTGGTTGATGATTACACAACCCTTGCTTCAGAATATGAAAATTACCCGGGATTAAATGAAGACTTCGTGTTGACCAGTTGTTTATTCTGCTTTGCAGGATACTCTGATAATCATTTTTTTTTTTTCAATGGAGTTGTCTATAGCTTCATCGTTATTAATTACAAATAATGAACACGAAGGAATCTGACACACAGTGAGAGAAAGAAAGAGGGAGCGGGAAGGACTAGCTTAATAATGACGATTATTATTAGGTCTACATTTTTAGATGAATGTCTCAATTCAGTTCTAAATCAAACCTCTCTTCCAAAACCTTTCACTACTGCTAGACAGACATCCTTCCTCTGACTACCACCTACTTTACATATATAGTTGATAAAACAAATGCTGTTGGACATTCCTGGCGGAAACTTGGTGGGCAAGTCAAAGCCTAGAGTGAAAAAAAGGCATCTGTCTTTTATTATTCATCTGAGACACAAGCTTCAGACACACAGTGAATGAAAGAGAGGGAGAGCGGGAAGGACTAGCTTACTAATGATTATTAGATGAAAATCTCAATGCAGTTCTAAATCAAATCTCCCTTTAAAAGCCATTCCCAACTGCTAGACAGTCATCCACCTCCTGACTTCCACCTATGTTACAGATATAGTTGATAAAACAAAGGCTGTTGAACATTCCTGACGGAAACTTGGTGGACAAGCAAGTCAAACCTATAGTGAAATTCATTTATCACAAATATGGTTGGATAACAAAAAAGATTGTAAATTTTATTCACGATTACTTGGGTGGCATTTTGGAGATATCATTCTGTATAAGGATCACTTTGATTTCCAGGTAATGCCAGGTGACTAGGGTAATATATTATAATTTTGTTAGGTCGAAAAGTGTTCATAATAAACGATTGCTTCATACAAAAAATGTTCTTCAATGTGCAAATTTCATAAATGAAGTTTGTTTCTTACTTGTGCTTTACATTATTATGCTGTAGTCTGTGTTAATAAGCAGAAAATAATTCACTGAACTCAGTGTGTGAGACTCAATCTCTGGTCCCCCCTCGCCAATCTTTCACGAAAAACACCCGTCTAGCTGAATCCACTGTGAAAAATTTCCCCCACTCTTTATCTGTGCCTAAATCAAAACGTGGATTCCATGAACAAAGCTTCTTCCTTAGAACTGCACGCCTGTGGAACTCTGTTCCGTCTGCCTGCTCCCCACCTGACTACAACCTGGATGTCTTCAAGTCCAACGTTAACAAATTCCTAATGAACCGCCCCCTTAAGTAAGCACTTCATCAAATCTCCACACTAACGTAATGTACTTGCAATAACCCTTATCCCTGAGTGGCTTCCGGACCTTGATAAGTGGTCTGCTATTCAAATACAGGGACGTGCAGAGGGAGTGTACTGGGGTGACCAAGCACTGTCCCCTTTTACTCTTGTTTTAAAAGTACCCTTTTCAGAGGAATGTATTATAAGCCTGTGCCCCACGAGATGGAGTTCATTACTATAGTTTTGCCTTTTTTTTTTTTTCCACTTGAGCACCTGCCCTGAAAAAGTTCTGTACACGTCACTGGTCGAATATATAAAGATCACTTTCATTGCTGGGTAACACTGGGTGCTTGTGCTAACATATTATAGTTGCAATAACTTGGAATGTGTGAAGAAACCATTCTTTTCATAAGTCTTGTAGACTAAAAATTACAAAATACCAGAAACTTAATATGAAGTACCAATTACTAATGGAAAACTGGATGATTTCACAGAAGGAAAATAAAAGAGAATTTTCTTGTTATTTTTCGAAATTATATTTTTTTATCATTTAAATGGGTGTTTTACAATGATGTTTGATTTGGTACAAGAAGAGAAAATGAAATATTTATGCTAAAATGATGTTCATATTTCAACAGTAAAAAAAAAGGAATCATCTAAAAAAATGATTCATATTATTTTTTTCCATTCTTCAATTCACATAAGTGCTTTTTTGAATGGATTCCAGTTTCAAACATAAGGGAGAAAAACAAACAAAAAAAAGTCTTTAATACTTGAATGAAAATATGTCCCCCCTCCTCTAAGGGTTAAGCACTCTTGTAAGAGAAATCGCAGACTGTTATTAGCGGTAATATTCATAAAAGAATAAAGCTATCTAGGCATTTGCTAATACATATAGAGATATCCTGCATACGTGTTGACACACCGGTTCTCATTAGATCACCGAAGTTAAGCAATGTTGAGCCTGGTCAGTACCAGATAGGTGACCATTTGGGGATTGTAGGTGCAGTATGTGCTATCCGCTTATCTCGGCATTTGTTTCCAGTCGTCCTGTACATACACTTCACTTGCCACTGGTATTTAACAATGTCAACCCAGAAGAGGTGTGGTTGGAGACTGTGCATCTCCTGCCACAAAAATTTCACATACAGGCACCTCTAAGGTGGGTATTCATAGTCTGTCAAAGACTGAAGGAGCCTATATATATATAGAGAGGTATCACAGTGCATTAATTAACGACTTCATTTCTATTGATAGATCAACAACTCAACATATTAAAGGCCTTTGAGAGGGTTTGGCAAGTCAGTAAAAATATTTAAAAAAATAAAAAGACATCCAAAAGTTGCCTATTTTAGTCAACCTCTCTCTCTCTCTCTCTCCAGTGGCAGGATACAGAGTATGGCTGTTTGTACTGATACTCTGTTTTGTTTACAATGGACTATTCCAATATTTTAAATTTTTTGCTTTTTTCATAATCTTTGACTGTTGAGAGAGAGAGAGAGAGAGAGAGAGAGAGAGAGAGAGAGAGAGAGAGAGAGAGAGAGAAACCATGTAGAAGTGTAAGCCATTTTGAGCTTCAGATGGTTCGCTGTTACACACAAGTCCTGGTAGGTGACTTGTTTGTAGTAGACAGTTCCACAGAACAAAATATTCTTACCGTGTCGAAACCCGGGAAAGAACATGTGAAATTGCTCCAGAAAAGGTTTAATATTCATGAAGCAATTCTGGTTTCTGATTGGTTGGTAGCAGAACGTGAATTAATTCGATTCGTCAGTTCTTAGCAGCACCCCATTAAAACACTCTTTTGATGGGATGTCTCCTAGCGGCTTCGGCTGCATGGAGACAGGGTAGTACCAGTCAAGGATTCGTCATTTGACACTCAGCCCAACAGGTGAGGGGCCGGGAACCGGCCCAGCACCTGTTGGACTGAGGTACACCGCCTGGGTAATACCTAGGAGGTCCACCCTCCCAGGCCTTGCCACCGGGCTTTCCGGTGGGGCAAGTTTATTGCTTGCTGCCTGAGGCGCCCCGACCGGGGAATGCCGACGGGGTTACTCAGGCAATTTTTAAAATTGCAGGAGTGCCCCTCTTTTAGGGGAGCCTGCGGGTATCCCACTTTCTAGGCCTTGTGCCAAATATTGCCGATGTGGGCGGCAATTAAATATATACCCCATTACTCTCAAAATATTGCAACAAACCATATGAAATAATAATGGATTGCGGTTATTCAAGATATATATATATAGAGAGAGAGAACGTGAAAATTACAGAAGCTTAATAAGAAATTAATCCCTTGGTCAGTTAATTACAAATTACAACTAATTAGAACAATCAAAATAAAAAATTTCAAACATAACCCAATCCCAAAACTAAGTTATTTTTAGCATGTGTTTTTTTTTTTTTGTGAAAATATATAGTAAAGACCATCGAGAAACAAATGTTAATTAACAGATTTAGTATTATATATAAGTAGTAATCTCTCTCTATAAAACTGAAACCCTTTGTGTGTTCCCTATAGAAAGAAAGGCTAGAGAATCTATATAAAAACTGAAAGTGCATTTATATGTGAAATTTTCCGGGGAAGACAATGGAAGTGGTCCCGAATATATAAGTGTCTAGTTCCCAAGGAAGCTATGGGGGCAGAACATTTCTTAAAACTTCAAATATATTTTGATAAAATTTAAATAATATGTATTAAATCTTTGGAAAAAGGCAACGGAAACTGTCTCGAATCTTTATGTGTGCCTCCTCTAAGGAAACTATTTAAGAAAACCCCTTCGCTTAAAACATCAAACACATATATTGAATTTTCATGAAATTAAAACCACATACGAGTTGTCTTTAATAAGTTTCCAGACTATTTTGTAGGCGTTAAAAATTGTTATAAACTTTTGAAAATACAGTATCTCAGGATGGCTGACTAAATTTTCTGATTTCAGGTTCAAATGAACAGCCTCAACAGGAATTGAAATACACCCTACTAAAGCCTGATTGTCACAGCTGGTGAATTTCAAATATGCAATCTGGAGATGAGGACATTTTAGAAGAACAATATGCAATAAAATTCTGTTTTAAACTTGGAAAAAGTGCCACAGAAATGTATGGAATGAATCAGACTGCTTTTCGACCATCTTGCATGAATCGACCATCAGTTTTTAAGTGTCATAAGAGATTCCAAGAAGGCAGGGAGTCTGTGAGGGATGATGAGAGGTGTGGGAGGAGTAAAGAAGTCAGGACACCAGAGTTGATTAGCCAAATAAAGAATTTCATGGATAAGGACCGTCTTGTGTCTATAGAAACAATAAGTTCACAGTTTGATGTCAGTGTGAGAACTGTATACACAATTATTCATGAGGAACTGAAAATGTGGAAGATTTGCGCAAAGTTTGTCGTATTCTTGTCACAGACTTTTTGAAGAAGATGCGCACAAAGACATTTCCTCACCCTCCCTAGAGTCCAGACCTTGCTCCCTGTGACTTTTGGTTATTCCCTAAACTCAAGGAAAACCTTAGAGGCTGTTGTTATGAGACAATTAAGATGACAGAGGCTGTGACAAAGATCATGAGGACAGCCACGGGACCTTTTAGAAGTTGTTAGAACGGTACAACAATTGCACTACAGCCAGAGGAGATTACTTCAAAGGGAACTAGAGTTTCATATATGTACTATTAATAAAAGTGCCCACGAAATAAATCTAGAAACTTATTGAAGGCACCTCGTATATATAAGACATCAATTTTTTTTTTTTTTTTTTTTTTTTTAAATCGCTCCCGACAAGACATAGCGGTTTCAATCGTACCCAAGTAGGACAGAGGATTAGTTGGCCAAAACGTGATGGGACAGCAACTATGGAAGGCAGTAATTACTAAGGATAAGTTACAAGACTCAGCATTCCTATCCTGTTACGATTAATCGCCTGAAGAAGGTCAGAGGATGATTTGGCTGGAACGTGGTGAAACAACAACTATGAAGATGAGGATAACAGTTGGCAAAAATGCACAAATTATGAAGCTTCATTCCAAAGTTCGATTTTCAGTATGGGCGATTTAAAAATACAATTGTGGATTACTTAGGGCCTATATCCAGTCATGGTCGACAGAATGAGAGCATGTTACTCCCGTGAAGTAAGTAAAGGATTCTGTTAAAAATTCCATCCGGATTCCCGAGCTTGACAGAAAGATTCCCGAGTTTGACAGGAAGATTCCCGAGTTTGACAGGAAGATTTCCGAGCTTGGCAGAAAGATTCCCGAATTTGACAGAAAGATTTCCGAATTTGACAGAAAGATTCCCGAGTTTGGCAGGAAGATTCCTGAATTTGACAGGAAGATTCCCGAGTTTGACAGGAAGATTCCCGAGTTTGACAGGAAGATTTCCGAGTTTGACAGGAAGATTCCCGAGTTTGATAGAAAGATTCCCGAGTTTGATAGAAAGATTCCCGAGTTTAATAGAAAGATTCCCGAGCTTAACAGAAAGATTCCCGAGCTTAACAGAAAGATTCCCGAGCTTGACAGAAAGATTCCCGAGTTTGACAAGATACACCTGATGAAGCCACATGATGCAAGTTAAAAAAAGAATGGAACTATTTCAAAATCGAAGCCAACGATAACTGTTAGATAGCCCAGAGTTTTCCAAAATTTTAATTTCTTCCAATGGGTGGGGGTGAGGTTTAAAATAATGAAAGAAAGTAATATGGTGTTATGAGCATAATGAAACAAGAAATCATATTTCTCATTAAATCCCGTGCAACGTTGGGTGTTCCTTATGTGTTATATAAGTGGGTAATATGGTTCAGGTTGAGAACCTTAGTTTTATTGAGGTGAATACATGTAAAACAAGAAAGCATAAAACAATCTTTCAAAACTGGCAGATGCAATTTGAAGAAAGGAAAAGAAAAAGAATGCAAGTTCATCCTTTGACCCTTGAAATACTTGCTAAAAGCCGACTCTTCAACTCTGCTCTAAAGAAATTTCGATCCACTTCAGCGTTCTCAGCTCGTCAGAACCGAACACAATGCAAGGTAGATATTATTCTCCAAAAACACAAAATCTGTGTCAGAATTGAGAAGGACCAATTAGGCGAACCTCTAACAACTTCTTATTCTCAGGTAGACGCTCATCAATAAATCATCTCAGCTCTTTTGCATGATCTTTTGAAGGTTAAAAGAGATGAGAGATTGCTGCTGCTATTATTATTAATATTATTATTAATATTATTATTATGAATATTAATATTATTATTAATATTATGAATATTAATATTATTATTATTATTAATATTATTATTAATAATATTATTATTATTAATATTATTAATATTATTATTATTAATAATATTAATATTATTATTATTAATATTAATATTATTATTATTATTATTAATATTAATATTATTAATAATATTATTATTAATATTAATATTATTAATATTATTATTATTAATATTAATATTATTATTATTATTATTATTATTATTATTAATATTAATATTATTAATATTATTATTATTATTATTAATAATAATAATGTAAATTCAATCTAACAGCAACGTTGCTATTAGTTTATTTTTATTTCTTTATTTACTTTTCTGAATTCGTTTTGTCTGTTTTACGGCATATTAATCCATTTTATATCATTTACTAAATCATCTCACCTGTTTCCCATGATGCTAAAGAGCTTTTCAAGATCAAAGGAGGTGAGAGATTGCTACAATAACTATTTCATATAGCATAACATTGACACACTGGTTCCACATCAAAGTTAAGTGACGTTGAGCCTGGCCAGTGCTTAAATGAGTAACCATTTGGTAAGACCAGATGCTGTAATTGTTCTGAAGCCTGGAGAAGGGTGCACACTGTATGACTTTTTTCGCCCAAGACACACTGCATTAAATAATATAGCAGCTCGACGACCCAGACGGTTAAGGAAATCTCTCTCTCGAACAATACCTATTTTATACAATTCATTGATTAGCTTGGTTTATCAGTTTTATGGCATATCATTTCTGTTTCATTTAGTTTATCTGTTTATATATATATATATATATATGTATATACATATATATATGTACGACATGTCAGTTCTTTTGCGTTATTTGGATACTCCAGACTACTGTTCTCATATTGAGTGTCATTTTCATAACGTTTCAGGCGATGTAACCTCCGACCTTTTTCAGGTGTATCTTGTCAAACTCGGGAATCTTCCTGTCAAGCTCGGAAATCTTCCTGTCAAACTCGGGAATCTTCCTGTCAAACTCGGGAATCTTCCTGTCAAACTCGGGAATCTTCCTGTCAAACTCGGGAATCTTCCTGTCAAACTCGAGAATCTTCCTGTCAAGCTCGGAAATCTTCCTGTCAAACTCGGGAATCTTCCTGCCAAACTTGGAAATCTTCCTGTCAAATTCGGGAATCTTCCTGTCAAACTCGGGAATCTTCCTGTCAAACTCGGGAATCTTCCTGTCAAACTCGGGAATCTTCCTGTCAAACTCGGGAATCTTCCTGTCAAACTCGGGAATCTTCCTGCCAAACTCGGGAATCTTTCTGCCAAGCTCGGAAATCTTCCTGCCAAACTCGGGAATCTTCCTGTCAAACTCGGGAATCTTCCTGCCAAACTCGGGAATCCTCCTGCCAAACGCGGGAATCTTCCTGCCAAACTCGGGAATCTTCCTGCCAAACTCGGGAATCTTCCTGCCAAACTCGGGAATCTTCCTGCCAAACGCGGGAATCTTCCTGCCAAACTCGGGAATCTTCCTGCCAAACTCGGAAATCTTCCTGCCAAACTCGGGAATCTTCCTGCCAAACTCGGGAATCTTCCTGTCAAACTCGGGAATCTTCCTGTCAAACTCGGGAATCTTCCTGTCAAACTCGGGAATCTTTCTGTCAAACTCGGGAATCCGGATGGAATTTTTAACAGAATCCTTTACTTACTTCACGGGAGTAACATGCTCTCATTCTGTCGACCATGACTGGATATAGGCCCTAAGTAATCCACAATTGTATTTTTAAATCGCCCATACTGAAAATCGAACTTTGGAATGAAGCTTCATAATTTGTGCATTTTTGCCAACTGTTATCCTCATCTTCATAGTTGTTGTTTCACCACGTTCCAGCCAAATCATCCTCTGACCTTCTTCAGGCGATTAATCGTAACAGGATAGGAATGCTGAGTCTTGTAACTTATCCTTAGTAATTACTGCTTTCCATAGTTGCTGTCCCATCACGTTTTGGCCAACTAATCCTCTGGCCTACTTGGGTACGATTGAAACAGCTATTTTTAGACAATGCTTACCTGGAACTGTAGAGAATCACCGCCTCTCTCTACTGCGCCTTGAATTCCGAAGAATGAATGCACAAATTTTCAGTATTTATTAAAGAAAATGTTTATTTTATAAGAAATAATATAAGTTTTCAAATTTGATATCGTAACGATTTTCGGAAAACTGAAACCTTAACTGAATTAAATTTTTTGTTTTAGATTAAGGCACTCTATACACTGTGTCACGGGTCTAGCAGGCGAGAGGATTAGTTGGCCAAAATGTGGTTAAACAACTATGGAAGACAGTAATTACTGGGGATACAGATACAAGACTTCGCATTCCTATCCAGTTGTGGTTAATCACATGAAGAAGGTCAGAGGATGAGTTGGCCGAAACGTGGTGAAATAACAGCAACTATGAAGATGTGGATAATAGTCTGCAAAAAGAATTACATCCATCAATTTGCCTTAAGGTAGATTCTAGCCATGAAGATGAAGGCAGCAATATGGCGTCTAGTGATATGATCCTCACATGGAAATCAAAATAACGAAATTCTGCAGTACTTCAGCAGTAGTTCATTAGAACTAAACCGAATGCAAGCCTATTCGCTCAAAACAAAAATCTGTGCTGCCAGAATGAAGATGTCCAATTAGGTGGATTGCTGTTGACCTCTTTTTTTTTTTCTAGAAAGGTAAGCGTCAATAAATCTGTGCTTTCAATTCATTTCCCAGAAGCATTTCAACTCGAAGAATATGATATATTTACACACATACACACACGAATTTTTGAGTAAAGTCTATGAATTACATATATGTACATATGCACACACACACACACACACACACACACACACATTTGTATATCCTTATTGAATAACTCTCTCTATATATTAATATATAGTTTTATTTCGTCATTTTCCTTTTTTATTTACTTCTAAATAAGCTCCAATACAATTTTGTTGAGCTTTATATTATCCTAATAAGTCTCCTCTTAAAGAATTCATTTTATTCTATTCATTTTACTCCTCCGTACATACACATCTATATATATATATATATATATATATATATATATATATATATATATATATATATATATATATATATATATATATATAGTAAGTTATAAAATATATATGGCAATTAAGCTACACAGAATATTCCGCGTTTCATCCACGCTAGGATTCATCAGACTTATGCGATGATTTTGTGGTTGTCTCGCGTTTTTATATACGCACCTTCTATTGCGTTTTTAGTTAGCCAATCAGCTTTCTAGTTTTCCCCGCACCATTCCTAATCAGCCAAAGTGCCTGCTCATTGGCTGATTAGGAAGGGTGCGGGAAAACTAGAAAGCTGATTGGCTAACTAAAAACACAATAGAAGGTGCGTATATAAAAATGCGAGACAACCACAAAATTATCCCATAAACCTGATGAATCCTAGCATGGATGAAATGCGAAATATTCTGTATAGCTTAATTGCCATATATATTTTATAACTTATTACCTAATTCTACCCACGTATTGAGCACTGTTAAAGTAAGTGCTTAAAGTTTACACATAAATTTATACTTTCGTATATTAATTTATGTGATTAAATTAAGTAATCATATATATATATATATATATATACATATATATTTATATATATATATATATATATAAATGACTTTTCTGTTTTTCTGAGAAACGGTTTCTACCAAACTACTCTGTCAAATTTTGGTCTATGAACTTGAAACTTAATGTATAGGGGATTTAGACGTGTGAAAGAAATTCGACTTTGTCTTTAGCCGGTAAAACTATTGGCTAGAATTGAAAAAAATTGGGACTTGGCAAGCATAAGTCGACTTAAAATGTTCTTCTATGCATGCGTAAATATACATTTATAAGTTAAATAATGTCACATTTTTTATTTTTGAAATCATTACTATATATTGAGTAAAATATAATAATCAATAGGGAACTGGCTGAATAATAATGAATACATAATCTGTATAAAATAAAATATCATATTTGAGTGTATTTTATAACCGGAAAACACGGTGCGGCTTTTGAGTATATATATATATATATATATATATATATATATATATATATACTAGCCTAGGTGCCCGACATTGCCCGGGTTTTTGGAGGTGTGTGTTGAGCAAAAAAAAAAAAAAAAAAGTGGTAGTAGGCAGGCAGGCTCAAGCCCGTACCATGAAGGATGAAAACAATGTGAAAAAAAAAAAAATTAAAAAGTGACGTTTTTGCCGTTGCTAGTCAATCGAAAAGAGGGGATAACGTTCGAAAATATCGGTGAAAATATCTGTAGGAAAGTGACCAGTTAAGGGTGAAGGAATTAATATTTTTAGCCAATTTTTCGATACTTGTTGTCCGAAGGGTCAAGCTTTAAAATGATACCAATCTCGTGAAAATCTGTCGCCTCTATTGAAAGTTTTAGGCAGACATACATACAGCTGAGATTTATATTACAGAAGATTACCATTAAGTATATATATATATATATATATATATATATATATATATATATATATGTATATAAAGTAGTAGCGTTTGTGTGTGTGTTTGTCTGTGTGTACAACTGCCAATGATCAAAGAAATGTAAAGGCCATAAGTGTGTACACCTCTCCTGCTCAAGAAATAATAACTATTAATGCCCATGATAGGATACTTCTGTCAAAGAAGACATTATATTTTATACGTAATTTCTATATATAGCATTTTTCAAACCACATCTACATTGATTGATTTACGGTCATTAGCATATCACATTAAATTAAATCTATTTAAATAATTAGCTCGATGATATTACTTATTCGACATGATAGCTTCATTTCAACTGTACTAATTAAAACAATTTAATTATTTAGTTTATTTAAATTTAAATTTGATTTAACTTATTTTATCTGAAATCGTTTAATTTTCAAACCAGAAAACAAAAGGGGAAATAACTGTGATAGTTTAATTGAAAAATTGTTTTAAATGGAGCACGTTATTAAATATTTTCTGTAATAGATTTGTTTTTATTTCGAAATATTCTTCTAAGCTGAATTATTTTTATTTTTAATTTGGAGGAAATTTTTTTCGCTTATTCTTAATTTTTTAGTAAGCTTTTTTATTTGTTAGAGAAAAATAATTAAAACTAATGTCCTCATTTACTGGCATCCCCACGGGGGCAGAGTTAGTCAGACACAGGGACAATTTTCCATGTGAGCAAAATCCATCATCCCATACATTATCTGCTCTTTTTTTTTTGTTTATAAAATTTAATCGGTGTTGCCCAGGATTTATTATAATAATTATACCATAGAAAGTGTGTTTAATTGCCTGCGAAACAGATTTTCTTTCTAATTTATTTAATATCTTAAATTAAAAATGGTCAATTTTTACGACGTGACCCAGCATCGTTTAACCACTAAAAAAAAAAAAAAAATTAAGACCTACTTTTTGGGGGCCTAGTATGTTTAAACAGTCTTTATAAATAATATGAAAGAAATTTTGTAAAAAAAAAGAAGAAAAGAAAATTAACTTTTTAACGTGAGGGATCACACTTTTCTATATAAATTTAACATAAAATGAGCACCCACTTTTTGGCCACAAGGCGTTCAATAAGACATGTCATCTCTAGCATTTTTTCAAGTTTGGCGATCGATGACAAATACAATTTTTTTTGTTTTTATTTGGTGGTGGGGGGGGGCGGGAATTACATTTGAAACATAAAATAACGATAAATTTAATTTTTATGATACCATTCTGTACTCTCACCTAACAATTTTATAAACAGAACGAACCCCAAAATATGACAAATTCAATCTTTATTTTTTTTTGGGGGGGGGGGGGGAAGGGTTACATTAGAAATATAAAATGACGAAAAATTTCATTTGATTGATTTTGGAATTAATTTTCGGTAGATCTTTTTTTGCGATGGCACAGGCATTCACTGCTATTTTTACTGAAGCAAAAGTTGTAATGATTTATTTTTAATTATTTTTTTTGGGGGGGGGGTCTTTCCAGTGCTCAATATCCGGAGAATAGTTTCTTCTCTTTGTAGCCTTTCTGCCGAAATATCTGGTGGAGAGGGTACCACATACTTCTTCTTTTTTGGGGCGATTACATTTACATGTTTTCATCCGTTCTTTTATTTTTGTTGTGGGGGTATCCACGTTACCCATAATGAAAATGATTAGTATACATGTGTGTTTCAAACGGAACTCCATGTCAACCCTGGCAACGCTGGGTACCCATGCTAGTATATATGTATATATACTTAATGATAAAATGAAGAGTACTTGTTTTAATAAAAAAAAGAGTATAGCTAGAAAATGGTTGAAGAGACGAAAAAAACATATCAAAACAAATAAAGCTAACATGATGCTAATTTATACAATGTTTGTGAAGAAACCTGTTAAAATGGAAGGGGAAACTTTAATGGATGAAATAAAAGTACTCTCAGAAAAATTCTTCACACTGAAATAAAAAAATAAAATGACAAAATAATGTCCAACAAGAATAGTTTCTTCTCTTTGTAGCCTTTCTGCCGAAATATCTGGTGGAGAGGGTACCACATACTTCTTCTTTTTTGGGGCGATTACATTTACATGTTTTCATCCGTTCTTTTATTTTTGTTGTGGGGGTATCCACGTTACCCATAATGAAAATGATTAGGTGTTATCAGCCATTATTTGCCTATATATCTATAAATGATATACGTTGTTTTGAAAATTGAATGTTTTAGAGAATAAAGGAAGAAGAGGACTATTAGATTGTGCTGAATAGGAAACGATATAGAAGCTTATCTTTTTGAGTTTTTAAATGACGATTGATAATTTATATTCTTTGGATTATTCAGACGATTGTTATTAGAAGGTATAATCATGTTGACACACTGGTTTCCGCTAGATCACTGAAGTTAAGCAACATTGAACCTGGTCAGTACTAAACGGGTGACTATTTGGGACTTCCAGGTGCTGTATGCGATCTTTTCTTATCTTAGCATTGTTTCCAGTCGCCCTGGACTTCTCCTTGCCACTGGACTCAAACATTGCCGATTCAGGAGAGGTGAGGTTAGTGATTGCGCAACCACAATTACATGTGCAGCTGATCCTACAGGGGGCATCTTTTTTTTTTTCGAGACTGAACGGAGGCGTTGTGTTCTTATATCAAGTGTTATTTACATAAACATTTTTTGTGATGTAACCTTTGACCTTTTTCAAGTGTACATTATCGAACTCGGGAATCTTTCTGTCAACATCAGAAACCTGCACAGAATTTTGAACAAAACCCTTTATTTAATTAATGTGGGGTAGCATGCTCTCGTTCTGTCAGCCATGACTGAGTAGAAGTCAAGTAATTAACAATTGTATTTTAGTATCGCTTAGAATGAACCTTCAACCCCTAAAAGAGTGTCACGCACAACTGAATGCTACTTAGTACTGTATCCATTACACCAGTGGTCCTTGTGGAATGAGAACAGTAGTCTGAATAAGACAAATAATCTCAAGGATCTTTTTTGTCATTCATTGTCGAAAAGTCCGACTTGATATTTTGGTTAAACAATTTCTCTAAAACCGGAGAATTTCAAATGGAAAACTTGTTATTTTTTCTGAAAACGTTTAATGTTAGCTTACGCAGGAAAAGTTTCTATTTGTTAATAAATACTTGATTAATTTTGAATGGGTTATGTGATCCGTTTTTGCAGATGTAATTGCAAGTGAAGTCATGTGACGTGTTTATCCAATCAACTCACAGGGATTATAAATTTCATTTGATATCCATTTTTCTGCATATTGGGATTTCAACCTCGTTTTTTTCACTGATGATTTTGTAAGAAAACAAAAACAACTCGTTGTTTTTTGTTATACTAGCAGTTCAGCCCGGCTTTGCTCGGGCCCTATGTACTGTTTATAACTTTATTTGCATATATATATATATATATATATATATATATATATATATATATATATATATTAAAATGTTTGACTCGTGTCCAGGTAATCTACATCTAAAATTACAAGTGTTTAGATCCAAAATTGGCAGAGGAGTTTCATAGAATCTGCAAAGGTCAATTCTTTCAACTTTGCATTCTTGGAAGCCAAAGTTTCGGCCAAAAACCGATTAAAAACTTACCCTATGTGTGAATATACTTTATGTAAAAATTTCAAATGTTTAGACCAAAAATTGGCTGCGTAATTTGATAGAGATTGCAGAGGTCATTTTTTTTTTAAACTCTTACTCCAATTTTGACCTCTTAACATATTATTGTTTTAGGCTCAAATCAAAAAAGTTTGATCCATGTCCAAGTAACCTATCTCTAAAATTTCAAGTGTTTAGACCCAAAATTGGCGGAGGAGTTTAGTAGAGTTTTCAAAGGTCAAGTTATTGAACTTTGACCTCTTGACAGCCAAATTTCTAATCGAAAACCAATTAAAAAGATTTTTCCCAATCACAATACCTCTTATGTCAAATCTTGAGTCTTTAGATTGAAAATTGACAGAGTAATTTAGTAGGGAAATGTACAAACACAGACAATTTCACTTTTATAGATATAAGTTACTTTAACTTCTTTTCTGAATTTTTGAGGTGACGATTGATTATTTATATTATCTGTTCTCATCTTGAGTGCTATTTTCACAACGTTTCGGTTGATGTAACCTCCTACTTTATCAGGTGTATCTTGTTGAACTTGTGAACATTCCTGTCGAACTCGGAAATCAGTATGGAATCTGCAAGGACCCATGGCGTAGTGGATAAACTATTTGGTAAGATTCAGTTGTAAAGTTACATTCTTCTGGAGGTTGAAGATTCAATCCTCAGTGTGGGTGATACTCATAATACAATTGCGAATTACATCTGCCCAGTCATGGCTGACGGAACAAGAGCATATTACCTCCATGAACTAAATAAAAGGTTCTGTTCGAAATTCCGTGCAGATTCTCGAGTTCAACAGAAAGATTCCCGAGTTTGACAAGATACACCTGAAGAAGGCCGGAGGTGACATAAACCGACACATAGTGAAAATATCACTTAAAATGAGAACATTATCCGATGAAACTAAATAATACAAACAGTATTTCTGTGATTTATATTATAAATTCTTTCATATTTATGTCTTAAAACTGGCAAAGAATTTGTATTGCAATCCCCCTCTCCCAAGATGTCGGCTGCCTAATCGGTAGCACTGATCCTGTCTAGAACATTCTGGAAACTTATCTGATTCTTTCTCAGAGACTTTTTGTAAAAACAAAGTCAAAATAAAAAGATTAATAAATAAAAAAAAAATAAAAAAAACAAGTTTCCAGATATCATTGAAAATATTCTTTTTGAAGGATTCTGGTAGAATACAAATAATAGATCGTATTCTTTTAATGCTTTCTTTCGTTTATTTTTCGCCCATTGAATCCGGGGGGGGGGCAATTTCCTTTTCTTGTAGTTCCAAATAACCTGCTTGATCAACCCTAATGTCTCCTAGCAAAAACTACTGTCGTCTCATACTTCAGTGATTTTTCTTCTTAAAAGCTCAATAAAAAACCAAAGGGAGTTTACTGCGTTTGGTTCTATCACTGCCAAGACGTTTACACACCGCAATATATATATATATATATATATATATACACTAGCAGGCTGCCTGGCATTGCCCGGTTGTAAATTACGCTTAAATATGATATTTTAATTCATGCAGTTTTGTATATATTATATAACCAATGCTCTATTGATTATTATATTGTACCCAATTTATAGTAGTGCCCTCCGAAGTGGCCTAGCCGTAAAATTCACTTAATATAATATTTTAATTCATGAAGATAACAATTTTTACAGTTCATAAGTCATCTTCTCAGCTATTTTTTTTTTAAATAAAAATTTTCAATTTTCGTTCATTAAAACAAAAATTATAATAAAATTACTGGTGTTCAAAAGGTTTCAGAAAAAAGTAAGGAACGTGAGAGACGGTTTCTTCTGATTGGTTGTTGGTTATCATAGCAATTTTTTCAACATTGACGTTTTAGAGACGATTGGTTGCCATAGCAATTTTTTCGTTAGCGGGAATGTCGCTTGCATGCCATCTTATTTGGGTTATAAAGAGAGAGTTAACAAATGTGATGCTCTTTGCCGTACTAGGGCTAATAATATTTCATTTACGACGTCGCCCGTTAATTCTGTTTCTCTCTTTTTTTGTCCCTTCTTTCTGTTTATTTACTTAATTATGTCTTTTATTTGCTTTTTTTATTATTTAGTCAATTTAAGAAGTTGGTAATAATTTTTTTTATGGATTGTTGACAATGCGTATGCTAGTGAACATAAAAAGGAAACTATTATTTCAAAGCAAAGCCTGGAAAAATCATGGATTACATAGAAAAATAGGAGCATGAAAGGTAATAAGATTAAAATTAAGCTAAGAAAAGTAAAAGAATTAGTTGTTAAAACTGGAAAAGCAAAAGATAAGATATTCTAGGGAAAAAATATAAATTTATAACTTAAAATATTGCAACATTAAGAATTTCTATAAAATGTTAAATTGAATTTCTTAATAAATTCTTTAATCTGCAATATTTGTCTTTTTCTTTTCCAGTTTTAACTAATCCTTTTACTTTTCTAAGCCTAATCTTAACCATATTAGTTTTCATGCTCGCATTTTTCTATGTAATTATGATAGAGTAAATGCTCTATTGATTATTATATTGTACCCAATATATAGTAGTGATTTCAAAAGTCTAAAAATTATGACTTGGGAGATATTTCTCAGAAGCAAAACCATATAGCGCTCAACATTATTCATTGCCGTCTGGCCTAAATCCATATACATACAAAAACATAAAAAAAGTATAAATGTATATTTGTCCATGCGTAAAAGTAACACATTTAATGGACTTCCACATTCTAAGGTCTAATTTTTATCAATTTTGATCCTTTAGCAGCTATTTTTTCCAGCTAAGAACCAAATCTTATTTGTTCCAAAGATACAAATTCCCAGTTTCAGCTCTGTAGACTAAAAATTGATACAAGGTCTCTTTTATATATATATATATATATATATATATATATATATATATATATATATATATTAGTGTTGGGACGATTAATTAGAATCGGAAAAATCAGAAGATTTGTGGATATCGGAATCGGAAAAATTGATGCCTATTTCCCGATACTAAAACGATTCTTTTAATTGTCTTTTTTTATTTGATTTTCTTTAAAGTAAAATCTTCTATAGCTGGTAATAATGATAAAATAGTAAACATTTATTGATTTTATAATATCAGTAAAGCTAAAATCGATATAGATCACTCTCCACAAGATCATTTTGACGTTTAGGAAAATATTTGCATATTTAACATGTGTTTTTTATGAAGATCGGGGATGTACTGACATGCAGAAGTTCAATTGTAACGTGAACCGACATCTTGCTGCCCAAATCTCAACATAGTGCCCCAGTAGTTGCTGCCCCTGATAGTAGCCCCCTACACCAAAGTGGCAATGTGCCTTGTTTGGGGTGAAAATGTAGTTAAAAAAAAAAAAAAAAAAAAAATAGAGATTTATAAAGAATCGGAATCGGTAATTGTATCGGAATCAGGAATTTAGCATGGAATCGGTAATTGTATCAGAATCGGGAAAAAATATTGGAATCGTCCCATCACTAATATATATATATATATATATATATATATATATATATATATATGAATCATCCAATTAAATATTCAAATATAGATAAAAATAACACAGATTGTAACCTTTTGAAATAAACCTAATAGTAGATTTCTATTAATTTTAACACTTGTGTGCATGATCGAACACAAACACTGAATTGGACAATACAATCTCCATCTTCAACAACTAGAGACTACGGCCAAACACCATCATTTCTAGTAAGAAAAAAAATGTCTAAACCTACCTGATGAGGCTTTGGTATAAGCCGAAAGTTAGAAATTTTAAAGAAATAAATATTAGTCTGACAAAGAAATTTCTTGTGGTTTTAAACTTTTAAATTCAGATGAACATATCTCGGCTCAAACAAACATTTATTGAGTGAAATAAACACCACCAGAATCAACACACTTTTGCCAGTGCAAAACAAATGTATTTATGCAAGTAACGTAAAAATATTGTGCTCTGGTAGTATAAAGTTGCTAAAGGCGTTTTTGATATCGCTTAGGTTTTTGAAGCATTTCTTATGCAGAAAGTTTCAGGTAGTAGGTGAGAAATCTGGAGAGTATGGCGGATGAGACAGAATTTTGTAGCTCAATTCGTTCAACTTCTGCAGTGTCGATTTAGCAATGTGTGGGCGGGCATTGTCGTGGAGGAGAATTGGCACTTTTCTGTTGATTAATGCTGGGTGTTGTTGTTGAAGTTTCTGATTCATTTCATCCATTTGTTGACAGTACTTCTCTGCCGTGATTGTTTCGCCTGCATTCAAAATCTGTAATGGATGAGACCAGTCGCAGACCATCAAACAGTCAGCATGACCTTTTGGTGCAACTCTGGTGTTGGGAAGTGTCGTGCAGCTTCGTCGGCATCTGACTGAGCATCGCTGGTTGTCATTAAGAACCACTTTTCATCACAAGTTACAATCCAGTCGAGAAACGGGTCGTTCTTGTTGCAAACCTCCTAAAAGAAGGAAAGATGACACTTCATAACGGCATAACTTTTGGTCTTCGTTCAATTTGTGCGGCATCTATTTATCAAGTACTTTTGTCTTTCCAATCTCTCTCAACTGATTAGAATCATCATGTATGTTACGTCTAATTCAGAAGCAAGTTCTCTACACTTTTATGTGGATTGGTATCGACTAAGGCTCTTGATTGATCGCTGTCAACATCCGATGGCCGGCCACTACGCTCATCTTCAAGACTCTCATAGCTGCCACAAAATTTCTTAAACCACCATTGTGCTGTGCGTTCAATAGTGGTTCCTGGGCCAAATGCTTAGTTGATATCGTGAGCTGTTTCAGCAGCTTTTCGGCCTAGCTTGAATTGAAATAAGAAAATTTTCCACCTTGCATTCAACGTTCTCAAAAGAAGACATGTTTTGAAACGGTTGTAATTTAAACGATGAGATAGAGCGAAAAACACTCTTCAAATGATATAAAAAGCAAAAGGTATTATATAATAAAAACTTATTTGAAAATACATCATTTGAAATCAAAATTAAAAATTCCGCAATAACTTTCTGCTCAACGTAATATTTATTTAAAAAATAAAAAATACACAAGTCTGATCTTTTAACCAGCATGTTTTTAATATATAACATAATATGTATGTATGCATGTATGTACGTACATATGTATGTATGTATGAGTTCATTTTGGGACAAGATCAGAACATGAAGTTAAAGTACAGTGTGCTAATTGAACGTCACATGGAAGTAACTATGAAAATAATTTTGCTATTAAATACATAAACTACTAGCATGGGTGCCCGGCGTTGCCCGGGTATTTGGAGATGTATGTTGAGCAAAAAAAAAAAAAAAAGTGGTAAATTTTTTTAACTTTGATCCCTATTATGACCCCTTAAAATTTATTGTTTTGGGCTCAAATCAAGTTATTAAGTTAGATCCATGTCCAAGGAACCTATATCTAAAATTTCCAGTGTTTAGACCGAAAATTGTCGGAGGAGTTTGGTAGAGTTCTCAAAGGTCAAATCATTGAACTTTGACCCCTTAAAAGCCAAATATTTGGCCGAAAATGGATGTAATCGATTTTCCCAAATCTCAGTACCCTACATATAAAGTTTCGAGTCTGTAGACTTAAAATTGACAGAGTTATTGCGTAGGGAAATGTACACACACAGACACAGATACACACACAGACGAACAGACACTTTCACTTTTATAGATATATAGATAATGCCCTTGTTTTACTCTGTGTGTGCCTCTTTCTTTCTCTCTCGCTCTCTTTAGCTATATACCAAAGGGCAGATAAATAATGAAAAGAACAAATCAAAATTTACTTTCTCTCTTTTCACCAGTGAAGATCGAAAAAAAATGACATAATGTTAAATATTGTAGATCGAAATTAAATGTAATGTGAACAGATATCTAACTGCTTAACTCCCTTCTTAGAATTTCCTTGTAGACATGGTCCATAATGCACTGTAGCTCCTAACGTCGCAAGGGCAGTTCGCCTTGCTTTGGATAAATAGGAATAAAAAAAAATCATGCACTCATGATGAGAACAGTAATCTGAAGAATCCAAATAATATTAAAAACTTGCCTTCTGAACTGCTGAAAAACTGCTTCTGTGGTACCAGTTTTTAAGAATTCTGGCGAAAGAAAAAAACCCAGCAAATTATCGCCCATTAGCTCCTCCCACTTTTTGCCAAAATACTTGAGTCCATAATTAATCAAGCTCTAGTCCATCACCTTACAGATGCTAAACTTCTGACCGCCCAACAATATGGATGTAGGCAAGCCCGTTCCACAGCAGATATCCTAACTGTAATCTCTGAACGTATATACCATTCGCTGGATAACGGAGAGTAACTGGAGAGTAGAGCGGTAGCAGTAGCTGTAGATATATCTTAGGCTTTTGACAGGGTATGGCATGAAGATCTCAGGAAACTCAGATCATATGGTATCATTGGACGAATACTAAACATAATTAAATCCTTCTTAGATAAGCGAAAAATTTAGATTGTCCTCTACGGTCGTGCATCTAAACAATAGGATATAAATGCGGGAATGCCCCAGAGGTCTATCCTTGGACCTTTATTATTCCTAATATTCATAAATGACCTTCCCGACAAAATTGCCTCTGAAATGGGTATATATGCTGATGACACCATGCTCTATAACAGGCACGACAGGAAAACAAATGAACACATATCTAAGGAAATGGCAGAAACACTAGAGGATGACCTCCAATCTGTAGTGGAATGGAGACAAAAATGGATGGTCACATTCAATGCTGCCAAGACTAAACTTGTTTCCTTCAATAATTACAAGAAACCTTCTCTACCATTAATAGTAATGACCAAAGATTCATTATCTGAAAGTACTTCTTTTAAACTCCTCGACCTAACGTTCACAGGGAACAGGAGTTGGAACAATTACATTGAGAGCATTTCCAGGACCGCTGCAAAGAAGGTAGGCTCTCTCTACCGTGCTAGAAAGCTACTAATGCCCGAAAGTATCCTGTACCTCTATTGGGCCACCAGTTGCTCATGTATGGAGTATTGTTGTCATATTTTGGCTGGTGCATCTGCTACTAGTTTCTCACTCCTAGACAAGGTCCAAAAGAGAGTCTCCAACCTGATAGGTCCTTAACTGTCATCTAAGCTTAAACCTCTGTCCCACCGATGAAATGTTGCATCCCTCTGCTTGTTCTACAATTATTTCAATGGTGAATGCTCTGACGAACTGCAAGCACTTGTGCCCCCACGACATGAATACCCTCAACAAGCAGCTAAATCCCACCCTACACAGTGGAGATCCCTAAATGTAAGAGAGTTTTCTACTCCAGTAGTTTCTTCCCCAGAACAGCTAGACTTTGGAATTCCATTCCGGCTCCCTGCTTCCTCAACTGTACTGACATGCAGAAGTTCTTACTGCCCATCTCCCTACATAGTACCCCAGTAGTTTAAGTCCCTGATAGTAGCCCCCTACACCTAAGTGGCAATGTGACTTGTTTGGGGTGAAAATGTAATAAAAAAACTAAAAAAAAAACTAATCCTCATTTAAAAAATTCAGAAACATAGTTAAAAAAATGTCCACTGATTTGAAATCTACGTGGATAAAAAATCCAATTTTCTTTTTGTAGAACTAATTATAAAAAAAAAATATTGAAATCGATTGAATTTTATTTTGTGTTTAAGAACATAGATAAATGTTTAACATAAATCACTGTCGAAACTGATTGTGAAATAGCCTGTGTTAAAAACACAATTAATCGCAAAACTGCAGAAGGCAATCGACGTTAAACACATTTAACTTTGCCTTTAAGCTTAATATCGTCTTTAATTGGATGTAACTATATTTAGAAATGAAATAATCTCCTCGTGCTTAGGGACATAAACGTTAATGCCATCCTGGAAAAAGATTGGAAATACATAAAGTGCTTTCCTGTGCGATATAGGCAACTCTATTTTTAAACGTTCATGTTTTGAAGATATTTCACTGGGGAAAAATACTCAATAATAATGACGTCAAGTGTGTGTTTCTATGCATCTTTTTGCTTTTTAGTACGGATGAAGTTCATCATCATCATATCGTAAGAATCCGAAGATTCTGTTGTTCTTCTTAGTTTCCCCTGATATTTTTCTAGTCAGAATTATTTCTAGAAACAGATCACATGAAGGTTGCCAACATCCTAGGTGAAAGTAATTTTTGTGGAATAAACTGGGAGGTGACTGGTTTAATGGTTAACGACACAGACTGACGACCTGAGTGTCCTAAGTTCGTATCCAGTTCATTCCACGAAAATAACAGATGAAGGTAAATGAGATGAGAAGTGGTGGAAGATGGAGAAGAAAGAATTATTAAACACAAAAGTTTCATCATGTGAAAAATGTGAGTTCAATTCTTGTATACCGCAATTCATTTTCACTTTTTCTTTGAATAACGAAAAAGGAAAGGGTAAGGGTCTTTAAAAAACAACTTTCTGCCACTGGAACTCTCTTACACAAGGTTTTAGATATCGGGCGATGCGGGACTGGTTAGTTGAGAGTGACAAGAAATGAAAAGTCAGGTGTGGTCACTTTGCTGAGCTCTAGGTTGGGTTGGTTGGTTGGTTGTTTTTGTTTTACGGCATATCAACCCTTTTCGGGTTATTTAATGCCGAATCCAAAAATTTGGAAAAATTTTTGTATAGAATATATTTGTTGTTTTCAAGTCGGTTTCTATTTAACCCATAGTTGGGACCCTAACAGGTACTACCACTCCGGGTCACAGTGTACCTGGGAGCAATGGTAATTAAAGGGTAGCTCCACACTCCCCAACACCTGCAAACTGGGGCCTCACCACTGGATATAGTTTAAGGTCATATCTAGGTTGGGATTACTAGACTATCTGAATTGATGGAGGTGGATGTGACGTCGCATTGTCCAAAGAAAGAAGTGATAGTATTTCTGATGGTTGCCAGACCACACACACGATGAAGAGTCTTTTCTGAATTTTTTTTTTTTTGTAGTATTATACTGTTATGCATTTTTTTCTACCTATGCAAAGAATTTCTAATTTTTCTGAAGAGTATAGAGACGGTATTGACAAAATAATAACTGTTTGTTTCCGCATAATGAAACTGATCCGTAAAAAATGTACTGAAATTCTGATATGCTGGAGGAGCTGTTTTGCATGAAAAATAAATATTTTGATTTTCCAATGTAACTATATTGTTATTCTTATATATATATATATATATATATATATATATATATATATATATATATATATATTTCAGAATAGTTTTTATTTAACAATCAGTTGTTATGGAAACGTGAGATTGTAGGTTTACAAAAATATTACTGGCAGTAATATTCTATAAGTTATCCCTTCTAAACAGGAATTGCTCGATATGCAAGATAGAGCAAATAAATTAAATTGTAATTCAATGAATTTAAAAAAAAAAAACTCTCATTGAAATGAAGTGGTTGAGTTTAATATCAAAGAATTTTTATTATTCTAAGCAAGACAAAGAATGCTTTAGAAAATTTAATTATAATCTATATAAATAAAATGAACTCATTTTTCCCCGTCTGATTTTGACATTAATAGGATTAAAAATCAAGATATTTCATGCAAATATAATATGCACAAACGGCAGAACAATATCTGAGGTGTGTTATAGGCTTATTATTTCTCAAATTCCTCGATAATCTTAGATTTCTATACTTTTTCTGCTGAGAAGTCACGGCCAAAATCGGTTAAGATCAATGGAAGTGGTAAAATATTTTCTCTCTAATAAATTCCTCCTCCCCCTGCCACCACTTAACACCGTTTGGGGATCGTTCACAAGGAACAGTTGAGAAGAGAACACCGGTTTGGCTTCGTCGTTCTTTCATGTGAAGTTATTTAAAATCACTAAACTAAGCTGCAGTGCTCTGTGGCGTAGTGGTTAGCGTGCTGGACAATTCACATTATATTTTCACGTTCGTGCCGACCTACCGTAGTCGTTTTTTTTTTTTTTTTTCCTAAACAACTGGAATGGACTTTTCTTGGTGGCTGAACTGTTAACGTTGCAGATGTTTTTTTTTTTTCACACTTTATTTTCCTACTTTTACTCATGACTCCGGGTTTGATCCTTCCTACTTACCTACCATAACATTTTTTAAAACTCCCCCCCCCCCGTCCCGGAAACAAACACTCGGGCAACGCCGGGTACCCCCGCTAGTTTAATAATAATTTTCTAAAGCATTCTTTGTCTTGCTTAAAATAATAAAAATTCTTTGATATGAAACTCAACCACTTCATTTCATTTCAATGAGAGTTTTTTTAAATTCATTGAATTGCAATTTATATATATATATATATATATATATATATATATATATAACAGGATCCCAGGTAGTGCCAGATATCCTATACAGCTAGATGAAGATGGGAGAGGATGAGGTATGGTCAGCGGGGGGGGGGCATGCTGACACTTGGTCAAGGAAAAACAGATATTTATGAGATATCTGTCCACCAGAGAAGAAATATCTTTTTCAATGAAAAGCAAATATAAAATCTGATAACAGGATTCGTGGAACAAGAGATTGTTTTTCTAGTTGGATTTGGTAAAAATGAATTTAACTACTACTTGATGGAGACAGGTACAATGACTTGGGTTCAAAAGGTCTGCTTTGGTGTCTGGGAGATGTTGTCATTTGGGTCCACCTGTTGTATTTAACTACCAGACCACCAAGCCAGTGATAAGTTAGTTGGACAGATAAATAAATAAATTGAACCTAGGGAGAGATATGGTCATGAAAGAGGAAGAAGAGGGTCACAAGAAAATAGGAAATGAAAAGAATAAAATAAGGGGATAGAGAAAGGAGTTCACAAGAGAAGAAAAAGAATAAGATAATGGGATAGAGAAAAAAAAAGAGGTTCAGAGAAAAAAAAAAGGAAAAGTAATCTTCAATATGAGAGAGGGGAGAAGAGGCCAGTTTTATAAAAACGATTGGCTTTTTAGAGTTACGGTCCTTTTTACTGGCTGGCATCGAGGCGTCCACATCGCTCTCACCCCATCTTGGGCGAGGATGGGGGCGAAACCCTCATAGGAGCTAAGTTGAAAGGCTCTTGTTCTTAGGTGGGAAATTAATTAGAGGAACTTAAGTTATACAACCTGCATCATAAAGCTCGGATCAAGGAACTCGACTTCTAAACAAATGTAGAACGATTTATAAATAATTATTTTGTTGGTTTTTACGAAAATGAACCAGAGTTTTTCTTTCTTTCTCGATTGCCGGCCTGAATGAAGATGCAGTTTATTTCAGGCATGCCCTGACGCCAGATGATGAAAGAGATAGACTGGATCCAGCACGAAGCCAGAGTGACGGCTGAAATCGAGAATGTTGCCACACGGACTTAGGGTCATGCACATTTCGCATGCCTTGAGCAGCAGAAAGATATTTTCCAGTGACCAGTGAGAGTCTGGTCACCCTTGAGGGGTCCACCACTAGACAAGTAAGAATGTAGCCCTGCTGGGTTGCATCTATGGTCCTGTGAGCTGGGAGTGACGAACACGGTCAGAAGTACATCACAAGTATGCTCCCGTGAACCAGGATAGCGACGGATGCGGCTCGGCCCTCGGAAAAGAGAGGGTGTTAGGGTTATATATATATATATATATATATATATATATATATATATATATATATATACACCACATTGGTCAGTGATTTGGAGAAAAGATCAAATTGGATAAACCTCTTCTGTTTTTCAATCTTGTGTCAACGTATTCTTTTGAATTTGTATGCAACTGCTGAGCCTGCTGCTGCAGATGCTGGGGAGATAAAAACCTGCAATCTGGTTGGTATAACAAATAACATTTTGCCAACAAAGGAAGATATAATGCAGATCAAACAATTTTGATGCTTTCCAGATGACTACAATATGATCGTCTTCAAATCCAATGTAAACAAATTCTTATTGAGCTGTCCCTTTGAATAGTAAAATTTTACCCAACTGCCAACACCATACACTCATTAACGTTTATCCTCAAGTGGCCTTCGGGCCTTGATTAGTGGTGACCCTCTTATAAAAAAAAAACAACAATCTTCATAGGCTTTGTGCAGACGTGTGATTCGACTAACAAGAAGAAGGCATTACAAAGGTTTAGTTCAGAACAGCAAACCTTGTTAAGTTGATCACGTTGAAAGAATGGATGACAGTGCTTGGTTACTAGATATATAACAGTTGAAGAAGCTTCTTCAGTTAGCCAGGAAAAAAACAATGGAAGTGATTTTCTTTTATAGTACATCAAACTCTTTGGGCTATTCATGTTGCATCCAGTAATTTTTAGAAGGTTTTTATTCTTCAAGCTCTTTGTATCTTCAATCGCTACTTTGTAGTGTTTGGTTTGGTGGTTTTATAGTGCAATTGGTCTTTTTTGTTCCCTGCCCTGCAGAACATGAATGAATTTTGCAATAGGAGAGGGAAAAGGGTTACAGTATTAATGTTTGGTACATTTTAAGTTAGGAAACCAGTCAGGAGGTAGGGTAGATAGAAAGAGAAAGGGGAACTGGGAAAAAGAAAAAGGGGGAAAAGTTGGGTTGCTGTTGTTTTTAGTTTTGCAGAACATAATTAAGTTTTGCAAAAGGAAGTAGAAAAACAAAAAGCATCAATGTTAAGTGCATTTCGTCTCAGGAAGCCAATATCTTCAGACAGCCTGATCTGGTAGTACCAGGAAGAAAAGGATAAAAATTGATTTTAAAGAAATAGGTAAACATAAAGACCTGTCCAGAGATAGGTTAGTTTAGAAGGCGATTTCTAAAAGCCATCCAACGTATGCCAGCATGTAAAACAGATTCTGAGTTGTTGTTGTTGTTGTTGGTGGTGGTGGTGGTGGTGGTGGTTAGAGATATAATGAAGATTTTGTCAAGATTCTGTAGAGTAGATTGCTCTCTGTAGAAAGTAATCATTGGCAAGGTGAATTTGGAGGTCTTTTTAAAAATGTACCGTGTGACTCGGTGTATCTATCGCATTTACGATTTTCATATTAGATACCAAATTTAATAAGACGAAATGAATGAGAAACCCAAACTAGAGAATCTGTCTTACTTTTTTATGTATAGGACCCATAATTAGCTCTCTCTCTCTCTCCATCTATCTCTCATATATATATATATATATATATATATATATATATATATATATATATATATATATATATATATATATATATATAAGTTATGCCATACAAAGAAGCTATTCTGTACTAGTAAGGTTACCCAGTTTCACCCGGGATTTAAATTTTCATAAGCTGTATAAATTACATGGAAAAAATCAAAGTAAAACGGGGGAAAAATGTGCAATATCGTATTTTAAAATGTCTAAGATATGCTCAGGTGAGGTTCGAACTCATAATCTTTACCTCTAAGTATGGAATGCTAACTGATTGAATCATCGAATGAATTCTCTTTCTATCTTTGTTTCTATCTCTCTTTCCTTCCATCCATCCCCCTCTCTCTCTCTCTCTCTCTCTCTCTCTCTCTCTTAGTCGAATATCGACTAAAAGCAGAACAGTTAGCATTTCCTATCTTCCTCCCCCTCCTCTTTCTTCCATCTATCTGCTAAATTCAACGAAATAAAGGAGAAAAAGAAAGAGAATCCATTCTTTTCACTGGTGAAGTTGTCTCACCTATCATCTGACACTCATTAGCCTTTATCCTTGAGTGGCCTCCGGGACTTGATAGGCAGTGACTCTTTAATAATTAAAAAAATAATTAACTCATAGTTTAGGATGCTATCCATTAACCTAATTACATAACAGTTGGTGAATATTATAAACTGTCCCCACATAGCGTTGCACGATTGTCTTAGGAAGTTAAATCCCTTCTTCAAAAAAAAAAAAAATGAAGATAAGATTTAATGTAAAGAAAAGAAAGGTGTGGTGTATTGGCTCACAGGACACATGAGGTTAGCATTTTTAAGCAATCTTCTAATTCCAGGAAATCCGGCCAAAGAGGCATGAACAGATGTTATGAAATGCATGGCCGAATATCATGGAAGTAGAAAAAAATATATAAAGAAGTTAATACAATCTGCATTAAAGGAGAACAATGCATGAAAAGGGAGAACAATCTTAATGGAGGACGGTTTACAAAGAATCAGCAACAAAGGAAAGCCAAGTCATCATCTATATTGCTAGAACCCGTAAACAATCTGCACATACCTCTCTTTATACAGATTTCACTTTTTGCCTCAAGTGATTAAAATCCACAGAGTTTACTGTATACATCATTCCTTTTATTTATTTACATAAGCATTTACATACATCACGTGTCCAGTAAGCTCGGATATAAATTTAAATCATAACAGAAGTGTACAGAAAGCTGAATAAAGCAACACATGATATATAACGTGCTTATGTAAATAAGCATATATATATATATATATATATATATATATATATATATAACTACTTCATTTACTCACGTAAAATTAATATACGAAAGTATAAATTTATGCATAAACTTAATATATTTACTTCAAAAGTGCTCAATACGTAGGTAGAACTAGTTAGTAAGTTATAAAATATATATGGCGATTAAGCTACACTGAATATTCCGCATTTCATCCACTCTAGGACTCTTCAGGCATATGCGCATAAGCCTGAAGAGTCCTAGAGTGGATGAAACGCAGAATATTCAGTGTAGCTTAATCGCCATAACAAAAGTCTATATTCCAAAGTTCATTATGTTGACCATCTTATAATTTAATCCTTTAATTCAGTTGACATTTACATGTTAAATAAATTTTAAGATGGTCAACATCATGAACTTTGGAATATAGATTTTTGTCATTCATTCACTACATTGCTCAGTAATTATTGAGCTTCTTAAATAAGGATTGGTTTATATTATAAGGAAATAAAGTATATTCCCACAGACGTATAGCCTTAGAAGTTTTTTAACTTTTAAAACAAAACAAAAAACTTATTTAATTTTTATATTTTTTATCATTCGTTAGAAAACTATTTAGTCAGTAAGTCATTTAATCACCTGCAATCACTGCATCAACTTGCTCTCTCGAATTCACTATAGTACTAATAGTAATTTGAGGGATCATCAGTTGTTTACCATGAAACACCGTTTCGGGAATATATATATATATATATATATATATATATATATATATATATATATATATATATATGGAAAATTATGTGTAGCTTAATTGCCATATATATTTTTCATAACTATCTAACTCTACTCATATATTAAACACTGTTGAAGTAAATACATAAAATATATCTCCTCATAATATTTTAAGTAGATACACAAATATTTATAACATGACACTTATCTTGTCAAAAACAAAGTGAAATCAAGCAAACTTTACGCAAACAAAGGGCTTGATATACTTTTAGATAGAGCTTTATAAAAATTGAAAATTCGAAAAAATACTAATATGATGTTATCTTTCTCTTTGTTGTTTGCAAGTAATATATATATATATATATATATATATATATATATTACATGCAAAAACCAAAAAAAAAAAAAAAAGGAGAAAGAAAACATCATATTAGTATTTTTCAGAATATTTCAATTGTTTCGACATAAACCTGACAATTTCAAATTTTATGGTTTTTGCAAGTATATATGAATGCTCGATTACAAAAATGTCAATCATGTTGCTTAATATTTGTGTCAATTTACATGGCTTAAATTCTTATTGGCATATATATGTACATTGCCATTGGCGAATAGATTTTTATATATAAAACCTTTGGAAAAATCTTATCTAATATATATATATGTATACATATATATATATATATATATATATATATATAAAAGTGAACGTGCCTGTGTGTATGTGTGTCTGTCTGTCTGTGTGTCTGTCTGTGTACATTTTCCTACGCAATAACTATGTCAATTTTTAGTCTACAGACTTGAAATTTGATATATAGGGTACTGAGATTTGGGAAAATCGATATGATCGGTTTTCGGCCAGAAATTTCGCTGTTAAGGGGTCAAAGTTCAACGATTTGACCTTTGAGAACTCTACCAAACTCCTCCGACAATTTTGGGTCTAAACACTGGAAATTTTAGATATAGGTTCCTTGGACATGGCTTAATAACTAGATTTGAGCCCAAAACAATAAATTTTAAGGAGTCATAATAGGGGTTACATTCAAAAAATTGACCGTTTTTTTTGTTTGTTTTTTGTTTTTGTTTTTTTGCTCAGCATACACTTCCAAACACACAGGCAACGCAGGGCACCCATGCTAGTATATCTATAAAAGTGAACATGTCTGTGTGTTTGTCTGTCTGTGTACATTTCCCTAAGCAATAACTGCCAATTTTTCGTCTACAGACTCGAAATTTGATATACAGCCTACTGAGATTTGGGAAAATCTATGTGATCGGTTTCCGGCCAGAAATTTCGCTGTTAAGAGGTCAAAGTTCAACGATTTGACCTCTGAGAACTCTACCAAACTCCTCCGACAATTTTCGGTCTAAACACTTGAAATTTTAGATATAGGTTTCTTGGACATGGATCTAACAATAACTTGATTTGAGCCCAAAACAATAAATGTTAAGGGGTCATAATAGGGGTCAAAGTTTTTAAAAAAATTGACCTTTGTGGTCTCTACCAAATTACTCAGACAATTTCTGGTCTAAACATTTGAAATTTTACATAAATGGTATCCAGAGATAGGGCAAGTTTTTCATCGGTTTGGATCGAAAATTTTTAGCTACCAATATATAAATGTATGTATGTATGTCTGTTTGCATGTCTGACTAAAACTTTCGACAGAGGCGACGGATTTTACCAAGATCAATATCATTTTAAAGGTCGACCTTTCATACAACAAATATCGAAAAATTGGCCAAAAACATTAATATCTTCACCTTCAACTAGGCACTTTTCTCCGGGGGGGGGGGTCGCTTTTTTCGCCGGTGGTCGTAACAGCATAGACGTCAGATTTTTTTCCCAGTTCTTTTCCTCCTTTGCGGTACGGGTTCGAGCCTGCCTTCCTACTACCACTTTTTTGTTTTTTTTGCTCAACAGACACATACAAACACCCGGGCAACGCCGGGCTGAAATGCTAGTATATATATATATATATATATATATATATATATATATATATATAAAAGGATATATATATATATATATATATATATATATATATATATATATATATATATATATATATATAAGAATAACAGTACAGTTACATTCCAAGATACAAATATTTATTTTTCTTGGAAAACAGCTCCTCCAGCATGTTAAAATATTAGTACATTTTTTACAGATACGCGTTTTGTTGTGCAGAAACAATCGATTATTATTATGTAAATATCGCCTCTTTTTGTGCATATACTGCTCAGAAAAATTAGAAATTCTTTGCTTTGAAAGAAAAAAAAATGCATGACAATATCAGAAAAAAGAAAGAAAATTCATAGTGTGTTTGCTCGGCAGTCATCTTGGTTCAGAATACTGCTATTCCTTTATATATGCTCTATTATATTTAACATACACTGAGCTTCCAAACAAAAAGGGTTGGTATACACAAAGAGTGAAATATAATTTCAAAAACATATTTTTGTCACATGGATAATGTATGTATTACATACACTTCACATGTTAAACTATTGCAATGAATAATATTGTTCATTATTTCAATGGCTTATAATTCAGCAACCAAACATTTCGGACTTATATATATATAGACATAAACATTATCCCATTTTTCCAAACATCCTTTATACATTCATGCATATTTTCTAATTTCTCACTATTTTGTTGTTTTATTCTTAGTTAAAAGCAATACTTGACCTCCATTTGAACATGAGCCGAGAAGGCATTTTCTCACTGAGAGGTCAAAAAATTTTAAGATTTGCTCAAATTTCACTGAGCCCTTGGAGCAAATCAGCACAGAGCAATACAACTGAAATATCCGCGTCCAGTTCCTGGAAGGATGGAGATATCATTACTGGTGACGAAAAGTTTAACAGCTTAGAATGTTTTTAGAGCAAGTTTTTTCTGTATCTGTGGCTCTGGATCAATTCATCACATCTCACACCAGTATGGCTCATCCATGTCAGTCAGTGGCTGAGTCCATTGCATGAGTAAACCACTTTTGATTCCAGCGATGAATAACAAAAACTTGGGGACCCACAGCACACTTCAGATCTGCTTTAACCATTGACAGCCAAGTTTTAAGCTGCCTACCACTATTTCTTCCAGTTGACAGATATATTTAGTCACCAGTTGGCGAGTGAACTCATTTGACAGACGGCAACAGACCTGCTTAAACTAGCTTAGACTTCTCTTGAGTAGAGACGCTTCAATATTGGAATATCACATCTGACACGGTTGTGGCATAGGGAATTTTGTCAGAGAATCTGACAGGAACAATGTGACGAAGGCAGTAAAGGTCGAAAACTTCAAGCTGCCTTTAAAGACGACAGAACGAAGCACTTGATCAATTCGAATGAGAATCTAATGTTTCGTCTGACCTGTAACTGTAAGGCCTAATTGTGTTGACACACCGGTTCTTGTCAGATCACCAAAGTATAGCAACGTTGAGCCTGGTTAATACCAGATGGGTGACCATTTGGGAATTCTAGGAGCTGTATGTGCTCGCCGCTTATCTTGGCATTTGTTTCCAGTCGTCCTGTACATACACTTCACTTCCCACTGGTATTTAAAAATGTCGATTCAGGAGAGATGAGTTGGAGATTGCGAACCTCCTGTCACAAAAATTTCACGCACAGGCACCTCTTAAGTGTAAGGATTGAAGTAAAGTACTTGGACTGTTTGACCTTCTCGACAATTTCGCTATTAAGAATCGGTTCAACTCAGTTCTTTGGAGTAATGTTGGCTGAAAGGACGTTTGTTTTGGTTGCATTAATTTTTATGGCCACTTGCTTGGCTATATTATTAAGCTGATTCGACACTGGATTCGCCAAGAATTATGACATCACCAACAAAATCAAAATCAGAGATTGTGCAATCATGCCCAGCCTTTGCACATGACAAATCAGCAAGACTATATTAATTCACCAGGATTTATGGGGACTTTTTTCATTATTTACATATATAGAACATAATTCTGAAATAACGACAGTGAGTTTCCAAATGCATACACACAAACGTACATACATATATATATATATATATATACATACATACATACATATATATATATATATATATATATATATATATATATATATATATATATATGCCTCAAATTATCAGCCTCTGTATGTAAATTTTGCAAATTCTGTGAAACCGTGAAATTAAATCGTATATGATTCTGAATATATATTGCTCATGTATATTAATGCCTACATTTTATGTAGTTATATCAATAAGTTAAAATATATTAACAATTTCAATTTCGTGAAACTGAAATATACAAGAACCAGGTATAATGAAAATACATTTAAACAAGAATCAAATGTTATTGAATTGAATACTAGATGACCCTCGACATTTTGGGTCAGCATTGCAGTGATGTGCAAAGAATATTTTCAGGGCAGGTGCTCAAGTGAAAAAAAAAAACAACAAAAATATAGTAATGGGGCACAGGTCTCTAATAAATTCCTCTGAAAATGACACTTAAAACAGGAGTACAAGGAGCAAGTGCTTGGGAACTCCCCTTCTTTGTACGTCCCTCTACATGATTGTATAAAGGCTTTTGTATCCCAGTGTTCTTCTGTACTTGAAAAGCAAAAATTTGTATATACTACAAAATTTAATACACTTGAAGGATTGTATATTTTTTATGAAAATTGCTCCAGACAAAACATGAAGCTACTCTCAAAAGCCTTTATATCTGGTATTTCCAACGACGCATTTTTTTCCTAAATGTTTAAACAGTTCATTTCTCCTTCTCCAACCACATGTGACTTTTCGTCTCTTCTATGATATCACTGACATGTCTCAAACACTTGCTTTTGCGAACATTGACTACGCTTCTAACACTTGCTTCTCTCGTCACGTCTCGAACACCACTTTTTTGAACACGTCCTTTTATTTCTGCTGTGATGTCACTTCGCGCAGCCGGCTTGGTCACTTGCATATCCTTATGCAGCCACCGACTCTGTTACACTTCTTCAGATTATTTTCGAACTTGGGAATCTTTATGTCAAATTCAGAAACTTATGCGGGATTTCGAATTGAGGACTGTATTTAATTCCCCAGGGGTAAATTGTTCTCGTCCTGTCAGCCAGGAGTGTTAATTTTTTTATGTCATTCTGTTATTCTAATGTAGTAATATACTATTAATAATTTCTTCCACTCTTTATTTGTGTCTAAACATAAACGTAGTTTCCATGAACAAAGATTCTTTCTTAGAACTGCACACCTGTGGAACTCTTTTCCATTTGCTTGCTTTCCTGCTGACTACAATATGGTCGTTTTCAAGTCCAACCTAAACAAGTTTTTGATGAGCCGTTCCCCTTAAGTAATTTAATTTACCAGGTTTCCACTACTTATGATTACTACGATATTGTCCCATTAACTACTGTACACTCTTTAACACTTATCCTCGAGTGGCCTATGAGCCTTGATAGGTGGTGAATCCTATGCAAAAAAAAGAAGTATTTTGCCTTCTTTTCACCATCACTTTGCATTACAGACATATATATCTTTTACTTTTTCACACACACACTATATATATATATATAGCGAACCATTAAAAGATACATCTGCCTTACTTAAAAAATGCCAGTTTTATTTTTGGTGTCTTTAAAAAAAAAAACACCCAATATTTTTGCTGATGAGCAGACTTTGTTTAAAAAAACCAAATGATAAAATTATTTTCAAAACTTATTGTCTATCTCAATAAAAAAAATCGTTTCCAAAACGATCGTACAATTTATTGATTTTGTTTGTTCTTCCTTGTGAAACCGATTTTTAATTTTAATTATAAATTATCAATCATCTTACTCAATATATATATATATATATATATATATATATATATATATATATATATATATATGACCATAGACTTTTAGTTTTATTCTTTAGTAGACAAAAGCTGATATAGCTGAATATAATTATCTAATATCTAATTATCTACAAGATACAAAATGCAATCGGTCAAATATATAATTATAAATTTGCAAATTATATCTATAATTTTCAAAGTAGATATAATTTGAATTTCTTTCCCGAAACAGTGAAATAATGTGACGTGCATCTTTTGAAAATGTTTATTTGTTATAATGAAAGACGATCCGCTTCATCTCATTGTGACGTAGAAGCAAATGCAATCAAACTTCCGCAGGAAAACAAAAATATATTCCGTAATTATGCAGAACGGGTCGCATTTATTTATTTCAATTTTTTTGTTTTTGTTTTTTTAAATAAATTACAGAGAAGAAATAGAGAACAATTACTTCCAGACAAACTGTATATTTTCCCAAAAAAGGATAAGTCAGAAATAAAATAAAATAAAATGGAAATTAAGAAGCCGCTTACGCATGTGCTGTATAGCGGCAGTATGGCTGCTAGATGAATAATTGTTGAAGACAGGTTTACAAATGTGATGGGGTAAAGCGAAAACGACTTCATGTTGTGCCTGCTATTTGCAGAAGGACAAAGATAATATCTAAGATGGCGCAATGTTTATAGAAATCGTTGCAGAGAAATAAAGCAGAGTGAAAAAGAGACTCTGGGTTGCGATACAGTTATCTCTGCTTGAATAATAGATTGGCAAAAATGGTTTGTTATCGCAAGTGGCGCCATTACTACTCTTAAAACATTGTACACATTTGTGTAATAGTTTCCATCAAGAGTTACGTGCCCTTTAATAATTGGTAGATTTGAGTAAATGGCACCACATATTCAAATACAGAAGGCGCCATTTTTACTCTTTTCATTGAAATGGGGGAGCTTACAAATTTGCATAAGAACAGTTGTGCTCCTGTGTGAGGCAGTCAGAATTTGTGATTTGTTTGAGTATTGAATTGTAACGGCATTTCAACCTTTATGGTCATTTCATGGTCGAAAAATGTTTAAAGTGAGATAAGTACTGAGTATATCTACACGTATACCCATATTAGTGTTGGGACGATTATTCAGAGTCGGGAATTGGAACTTTTTTAGTTATTGGAATCGGAAAAAATTATGTCTATTTTTCGATGCCAAAAACAGTTGCTTTAATTATCTTTCTTTATTCGATTTTGTTTAAAACAAAATCTGCCACTACTGGTAGTAATAAGAAAATAATGAATATTTATTGAATTCAAACTTCCAATAAAAGCTAAAATTTATAGATCACCCCTTACAAGTTTAAAAAAAAAATTTTTGTTTTGAGAAAACATGGACATGCGTTTTTACGAAAATCTGGAAAAAATAACAACTCTTTAGTTAAATATATACGGATTTATGAAGAATCAGACTTGAAATCGGTAATTGTATAGAAATCGAGAAAAATATTAGAATCGCCCCATCACTAACGTATATGGATACCAATATATAGATATACTTACTTTACATATATATAAATATATATAAGTTATTCTAGCTTCCATTATTTTGTCCTTTAGTCCTCACATTCCAGGAGTGATGTTGTTGACAAAGAGGGAAGAATTGCTATTTTTCTGGGTCAAAATGAATTCCATCTAACACTATCCTGCGCAAGTTTTTGACAGTGGCTTCATACTTTGTCTGGAGCGATTTCCATAAAAAAAATACAATCCTTTCCTTACTTCATTTATTTATTGTTTTTTTTTTTTTAAGTGTATTAAATTTTGCAGTATACGCAAATTTTTGCTTTTCAGGTACAATAGAACACTAGGATACGGCATTAATCCGTTCTGGGGTCGGGACTGTGAGGTGAAATCGCCGTATGGCGTGGCCTAAGAAAAATTTTATAGAGTGCATATTAAAAATTAGTAACAAAATACAATACTGTATATCATATACATGTATATAATCAAATAACATTATAAATAACACCGTAAGGCGGGATTAATACCATAACCAGGGGCCAGTAACACATTGTATTCCACTTCGTAACCTGAAAAAAAAAAAAAAAAAACATATCCTGGGCTACTGTATCCCGGGGTTCTACTGTATTCGAATATTTGGTTTGAGTTTATTAGATTCAATATTGCATTCAGTTTTGAGTTTTGATAATATTTTTGATGAGTTCGTTTCATGTCTAAACAATTAGAAAGCGGTTTACCAAGAAGGGTTTCTGACATGGTCCAGAATATGGGGCTTCCTTTTTTCTCATGGGGGTAGGAATGTGTAATTTTTGTGTGCCCTATACTAATTTTTTCTGCTCTGTTCCTAGTCTTAAGAATACTAATTCATTAATACTAATTCATTAATACTTAATAATACTACTTAATAATACTAATTCATTAATACTTAATACTACTACTTAATAATACTACTAAATAATACTAATTCATTAATACTAATACATTAATACTTAATAATACTACTTAATAATACTAATTCATTAATACTAATTCATTAATACTTAATAATACTACTTAATAATACTAATTCATTAATACTAATTCATTAATACTTAATAATACTAATTCATTAATACTAATTCATTACTACTTAATAATACTAATTCATTAATACTTAATAATACTACTTAATAATACTAATTCATTAATACTTAATAATACTAATTCATTAATACTAATTCATTAATACTAATTCATTAATACTTAATAATACTACTTAATAATACTAATTCATTAATACTTAATAATACTACTTCTTTGTTTCTGTTGATTTTTTAGTTATTTTTCGGCTCTTTCATTTTTGGCAATGGTTTTATAGAATTTATATTTACTTGCTTCCCCATCGAAGGCAGAATTAGACACAAGGTCGGTTTTTAATATGTTGAAAATCCAGCTCTACAAAAAGGGGCACTCTGAATATGATTTTATAGAGTTTATTTGGGAAATTTGTTCTAGTAGTTTTGTCAATTATCTTGGATGTAGACGTTGATGCTTCTTTTGATGTCCCTGTGTGGGATTTCAAAATTTGGTCCAATAAGTTTGCTGTGAGTCTATTTTGCCATTGTGTCGGCTAGTTAATTACCCTGTATGCTAACGTGTCTATGTATCCAGCAAAGAATGCTTTCTTTTTTGTTATTTAGTTGTTGGAATGTGATAAGTACATTTGTTAATAGGGATTATTTGTTAGGGTTTTTTTTTCTTGTGTGTGTGTGTGTGTGTGTGTGTGTGTGTGTGTGTGTGGAGAGAGAGAATTGATTTTATCGCATATAATGTAAATCCAAACCATTATGTACTTGAAGTCTTCTTGTTAGATGATTAGGTCGAGTGCTTGGATCATAGCATGGATTTTTGTACTGAACATAAAACTAAAATAAAATGCCTACGTTTTGAAAAATGACTATCTTCTCTAGCCTTTTAAAAATATTTATACTATCCTAACCTTTTCGAAGATATATTGCCCCAGTCTTTAAATAATGTATGTATACTGTCAAAACTTTTTCAAAAATATTTATACTACTCTAGGCTTTTCAAAAATATTTATACTGCGCTAGCTTTTTTTTTTTTAAATTACTGCCCTAGTCTTAAGAAAATGTTTCCAGTTAACGAAACAAAAACATTGGGAAATTTATGTGCGGGGTTTGAACCTACAGACCACGTCATGCAAAAAACACGCTATCAGTTTTTCCACAGTAGAATTTTCACGGCCCATTGTTCTATCATTGTTGCTAAGCGATGACATGGAAAAAATGGTTTTACCCATGATAGATGCATTAAAATAACGGTTTCGATTAACGGTAATTATCGGGGGTATTCTGAGGCAAAACTTACCTAAGATCATTCCCAGACTTATACACTAAAGTTCTGTAAATTTTAAAGAAAATCTGTTCAGCCGTTTCAGAGTCTATGAGGAACGAATTCGCACACACACACACACACAAAATTGCATTTATATAATTGTATATATATATATATATATATATATATATATATATATATATATATATATATATATATATATATATATATACTTAGTTATATTTTTGGGAAGATGAATTCCAGCAGAGTGCTTTATTATATGGAAAAAAATTTTCAAAGAGCATAATATTTATATATTTAAAAGTTGAGATAAAATAAGCCATCGGTATCGTCGGTTTCAAAACTGATAATAGGGAACCGTTTTAGGTTCCAATATTAAGCTCTCCTCAGAATTTTGTGAAAAAATGCGAGAGCTCTAAAGAGAGATATATATTGGGACCTAAAACGGTTTCCTATTATCAGGTTTGAAACCAACGGCATCGATAGCTTATTTCATCTAAACATCTGAAAAAAGATATAAATAAATATGTATATACCAATTTCAATATATATATATATATATATATATATATATATATATATATATATATTACACACACATCAATTTCAAAATATATATACATATATATACATCAATGTCAATATATATACACACACACCAATATATATATATATATATATATATATATATATATATATTGAGGATAAAAATTAATAGTTGTAAATTAGGAATCAGCTTGAAAAGGAGAAACAAAACGAAATCATAATTTTGACTTTGTTTTATTTTTCCTTTTGAAACTGATTCATAATTTACAATCATTAATTTTATCCTCAACATTATTATAGCTCTAGTATAAATATACCTATTGAGCTTATTATATATCTACAGTACTATGAGCACTGTTCTTTTAAAGTATTAATACATCAAATTAAACTTTTCTCTTCTAGACTTCCGGTCTAATTCTCTCTCTCTCTCCACACACACACATTATATATATATATATATATATATATATATATATATATATATATATATATTAAGTAATGTGATCTATAATTTAAAAGTTTTAACAACGAGCATTTCCTGTATTTTAATTAAACTAGTAATTTCACTATTACATTAAAATACACTTAGCTCTTTAGACTATTATTCTAATCTCCTTTAAATTATATATATATATATATATATATATATATATATATATATATATATATAGTCATCTACATATAAGTATGCCAAACTATGTGATAAAGCGAAATGGACGCCTGCAATAATGTCTAATTACTTTTTCTTCGCTATAAAAACTGTCTATAATTCTGTTTCATTAATTAATGGCTATCTTCTTCCGATTTCTATTCACCTATCCACCCCCATCCATGAAAGCCATCATTTTTTTTTTCGATTTCATTCTAATGCAAAACTTACGAGGACTTTTAAAAAAAAACTTTTTCCCGATTGGAATATTTGCATAACCATTACTTAACTGAATTCAACCGCTCAATTCTTTCAAGAATGTTATTGATGGAGATTTAAAATATGCCAGAGAGAAATGGTTGGAGCCAGTAAAAGAAAGAAACCAAAATAAAAATGTCTTTATAATGTTGTGAAATGATTTATTTTGGACGCTTTGTTATTAAAAAAAATGAAACATTGGTACTTGTGGATCATCCGGTTTGTTTATGTTTGTCATCTGTTTCACAAGGTTTGAAAACACTTTGTAAAGATCGTGTCACGCTGGTCTAATGGTTAACGTACGTGATTCATTGTCTTTAGGTTTTGGTTTCGATCTCAGCTCGAATATTTTTTTCACTTACAAGAAGAGAACTGTTAGGAAAGAACATAATACTTGCATGCACATGTTTCAGCTCCTATCTGTTTTTTTTTTTGTTTACTTCATTTTGTAAAGAAATTTACCGTTATGTTGAATACCGGGCAACGCCGGGTAAATCTAATATATCTATATAATTATAAAACTTTTTGTACGTTCCTTACTTACATCTTCAACAATCGAGCGATTCGATCTTTAAAAAAAAAATGGATGACAAGTGTATATATGACCATAAAAGTACGTTCAAAAACAACAAAAAAAAATACAAAGAATGAAAACAACACTAGCAAACCAATACTGCGAACTCAAAGAAAGTGGATGCTCGCCGATAGTCGAAGGAAAATAGTAAGACAAACAAGTACACGCAGGGACCTAGACGATCCGTGTAGATTACTACAATAACAATTACCATAATCATTTACTTGAAACATGCTCGGTTTATATATACCAATCGTAATGGATTAAAAAAAATCCTTCTCATAAATAAAGTTTTTTTTTTTTTTTTATAATGAAAAGGATCTCAGATAACTGGGAAGGAAGATCAGACAATGTCGGTTACATGAACCATGTAAGTTGTTAAAAATGGTGTTTTTATAAGTTTTTTGTTTTTTTAAGGTAAACATCTGATGAGTACGCGACTAAATATGCAACAATAACATAACTTTGCAGACTTGTAATAAATGACCAACTAAGAAAACTTTATATTTAGAACTTGGAGAATTATTATACTATTACATTATATTATTATACGATAGAGGTGCTGAATGAAGATAGCTTCTGTGGTACCAGCGTACAAGAACTCTGGTGAAAGGACAGACCCTCTCAATTATCCCTCTATCAGTCTCTCCTACTCTTCACTAAAATTATTGAGACGCTAATCAATCAAGAACTAGTCCACCATCTCTCTAAAGCTAATCTCCTCTCTGACAAACAGTAAGGATTTAAGCAATGTCTTTTTACTGTATATATATTTAACAGTCATCTCTAAACGCATATACTGGATAAGGCGGGTGAAGACAGGGCTATAGCTCTCGATATATGCAATGTCTTTGACAAAGTTTAGCATGAAGGGCTTTTTTTTTTTTTTTTTTTTTTTTTTTTTTACAAAGGCATCATCACATTATCAAGGCCCAGAGGCCACTCAAGGATAAGGGCTGCTAATAAAACTAAAATCATACGGTATAACTAGATGAATACTAAATATAATTAGATCCTTCTTAGACAATAAGACTATCCACATTGTCATTGATGGACGTTCATCCAAAGCAACATAACATTAATGGACCCCTATTATTCTTGATATTTATTAACGACCTCCCCGATAATATTATATTCAAGATGGGTATATTTGCTGATGATACAATGCTCTATAATATGCATGCGGGAAGAACGGATATACACAAACCTAAGACAATGGCTAAATCCTTAAAAAATGACCCCTAGACTGTAATGGAATAGGGATATGAATGGAAGGTAACATTTAACGCTAGTGAGACTAAGCTGCTCTCCTTTAACAATTACAAGAAGCCTCTCCAACCATCGATATCCATGACAAATAATTTCCTACCTGAGGATTCTTCCTCAAACCCCTCGGCTTAACATTTATAGGAAATATAAGCTAGAACAAATACACTGAGGACATTGCAAAGCCTACTGCAAGGAAGGCGGGCTCCATCTATCGAGCTAGAAAACTACTCATATTTGAGATTATCCTATACGTCTACAAGGCCTCTATTAGCCAATGCATGAAGTACCGTTGCCACATCTGGACTGGTGTATCTACCACTAGTCTCTTCCTCTTGAATAAAATCCAAAAAAGGGTCTCCAATCTAATAGACACCAATTTATCAACTAGGCTCCAACCCCTGTCCCATCACCACGATGTTGCACCCCTGTGCTTGTTTTACAAGTATTTCAATGGAATGTACTCTGCTGAATTCGTTGCACTTGTACCCCCTCGACGTACATATCCGTTTTATGGAAATACTGGAAACAATAACTAATGTATGTGATCTCTAATATTCCCATAAAAACGTGATCTCTAATATTCCCATAAAAACGTGATCTCTAATATTCCCATAAAAACGTGATCTCTAATATTCCCATAAAAACGTGATCTCTAATAATAATGTTAAAAACGTGATCAAATTATAGCGTTATTTGTAATAAAATAGTATTCTCTTACATAGGTAATTAAGAACTTTGGTCAACAACATTCAAAATTGTTTATTTAGGTTATATTTCCCTTTTTTATTCTTCCGTTGAACCAGTAAAAATTCGTAAAATTAAATCCTGCCACAGGCAAACTCATGCACATACACACGGACAAAATGAAAAGAAATAGTGATAGCAGGAGCATGAAAGGAGAGTGTGTGAGTTCAATCCCTGTACAAGAAACGTACATGCTCATTTTTCTTGCAATCCCACTAAAAACAAACTTCACAAAATTCCTAGAAGAAACATGTGATAAAAATAGTTTATACAGGGTGACCCAACAAAAACGAGCCCCAACTCTAATTAGGCCCCGTTTCTTAGTGTTTTGTCCGAATGAAATGAAACTTTGGTCATAACTAGTTTATTATATTCAAAACATCACATCAAAACACAAGGGTCTTTGGCCTTTTTTTCTCCGTTCTACAGCATGTTCTAGATGGCCTCCATTTAGCTTTTGTTTTTTGGGGGGGTCACCCTGTACTTTCAATGTAAATACATGTATGTTCAATTAGTACAATATTTGATTCATTTATTTAAAAAAATTACTATTTTCATAAGTCTTACCAAAAAAAAAATGATCTAGTACCTCTCTCTCATATGCTATTTCAATTAATACCAGTACCAGCAAATTCATAGATTCACTATAATATTCATTTGCAAACATCATTCCTCTGATGAGAAGAAAACGTTTCTTTGAAACTTCATGGATTAAGGAAATTTTAATATATCTTATTTCGTGTCCTGTCAAGCAATACATTCAAGTAAAATATAATTTGCAGTCTTAAATTTGTGTTCTTAATATATATATATATATATATATATATATATATATATATTATAGTAAGTAATAAAATGTATATGGCAATTAAGCTACACTGAATATTCCGCATTTCATCCACTCTAGGACTCTTCAGGCTTATGCGCATAAGCCTGAAGAATCCTAGAGTGGATGAAACGCGGAATATTCAGTGTAGCTTAATTGCCATATACATTTTATAACTTACTAACTAGCTCTACCTACATATTGAGCACTTTTGAAGTAAATACTTAAAGTTTACGCATAAATCTATACTTTCGTATATTAATTTTATGTGAGTAAATTAAGTAGTTATATATATGTATATATATATATATATATATATATATATATATATATATATATATATATATATATATATATATGTGTGTTATTTGAGAAGGAAAACCTAGAATTAATAAAATAGTAATCAACGTTTCGTCTCTATTTCAGAGAACATCATCAGGATTTCGAAACGTTGATTACTATTTTATTAATTCTCGCTCTTCTTTCTCAAATAACATAACATCAACCATCGTTTGTATTTTTATTTTATTTTTACTCAATATATATATATATATTATGTCAACCCCTTTAAGAACTTAGTTCTTATTGTTGAGCGCTCTAAGTTGAAATTAAATTCGGTCACTTAAGCTTACATGCGCAGATCATGATGCTATAATCATAAGTTCACCAGCTCCGTCTTGACATTTTATGCTTTATATAAATCTTAATTTCAACTGTATTTCTAGTGGTTAACGTTGGCCATGTGGTTTGTTTCTTGATAATAGAGTCAGAGATGGCTTTGTAGCTAGGTTCAAATCTTCCGATCGTAATCGTAACTCCTTGTACTGATGATTCCCAAAAGAGTGAAACACTAGTATCTGTAGGTATTAAAAAAATAATTATAGCAATAATTTTTATATATTTAAGCATTTATTATTTTATTCAATTTAGGTAAGCAAAATTACCATGAGTCGCGACAATGAATCTACTGTTTCAGTCTAAAAAGACTTCATGAGGCAACAGAAACAGCCTAAAGTCTTAGTTGAGGCATGATCCTGAATGAGAATGAAAACCAAGTATATATAAAGTAAAGTATGAAAACACATTTATGGCAATTAAGCTATACCGAGACTTTCATATCAAGGTTTAATACACAAACATAATGCACCTTAAATTCAAGAAAAGAAATCAAATTCAGAACAACACACTGTTTATATGGAGACATTTGTTTGTTCACTCGGTTACGTCCAGTAAATGTTTCCGGTGACTTCTGTCCAACAACAATTATTGATCTGTAACTGATTTTCATAGAAATAATTATGTTGGTTTCTCAAGGGTGGCTATTGTTTTTTATTATTATTATTCTGCGAGAATTATTCTTTCTATATCTTTTTATTTCAATTTAAAATCAAATACAAAATATTCATTTAAAACTAAATTCATCTTAAACGGTTACACCGATATAAGCAATTTCATCCTCCACAGATCCCCAAAAATAAGATTCCTGGGGTGGAAAATCTAAATGAAAATAGAAAAAAAAAGAAAAAAAAAAAAAAACAAACGATTACAAATAAAGCTCACGAAAAATAATAATATGGAGTCTTTGTTGAGAACTCTTGGACACAAACATTATTTTCAGGAAGAGAAATCATCTGTTAATTCGGTAACCAAATTAGTTTCTTGTCATTTGGCGTTTTCTGTTTTTCATTCGTGAATGACAAATGTGAATCGGCTATCAATTCAAACTGCACCTGTTACTGATCGCCTGTATTCATATTAGTACAAGTTCACCTTGGCATCATTTTGCCAACCTTGACAGCACCAGACCCTTCTTTCTAAGAATGGTGTATGGTTCGTCTCGAACCTAGTAGTTGCATTCTCTCAGACGTTATCTCCCCTTTCAATGGAAGGAGGAGTTGTTATTGCCTGAGGCACCCCTACCGACAATGCAAACTAATTTCTTCTTGTTTGCATATATATATATATATATATATATATATATATATATATATATTGCAATCAATGCTGAATAAAAACTGAAATAGCGATCCATTCCTTGGACGTCAAAGAAAGTAGAGGCTCACAAATAATCGAGTGAAAAATAATACAGTAGACCAGTACATATAGAAAGTGAAACTACTAGTGTAGATTACGTATGAATAAAAAAAATTTGAAATCCTAAACTTTAAAGACCACCAAAATCTATTAAGAACCGAAATAGCAAACAACTGTATTCACAAAATAAACTTTATTTTAGGATAACAATGCATAAAAAAAATAAATCTAATAATAATAATAATACTTATTATTATTAAATAAAAAAATCTAATAATAAAAAAATAATAATAATAATAATACTTATTATTATTAAATAAAAAAATCTAATAATAAAAAAATAATAATAATACTTATTATTATTAAATAAAAAAATCTAATAATAATAAAAATAATAATAATAATACTTATTATTATTAAATAAAAAAATCTAATAATAAAAAAATAATAATAATAATACTTATTATTATTAAATAAAAAAATCTAATAATAATAAAAATAATAATAATAATACTTATTATTATTAAATAAAAAAATCTAATAATAAAAAAATAATAATAATAATAATACTTATTATTATTAAATAAAAAAATCTAATAATAATAAAAATAATAATAATAATACTTATTATTATTATTTAAAAAAACAAGCATAAACCTGCAACAGCACTCGAAAACGAGAACCACAAAATCCCATGGGACATGGACATACAGGCGGACAAACCCATCCAAGCAAGAAGACCAGATGTTGTAATAATTAACAAGAAAGAAAAATCCTGTCAAATCGTAGACTTTGCTGTCCCAGCTGATCACAGGGTGAGTATGAAAGAAAAGGAGAAACGAAGCAAATACACAGAGCTAGCCAGAGAATTAAAAGGGATTTGGATGATGAAGAAAATCAAAATAGTACCGATAATAGTAGGAGCACTAGGAACAATTCCGAAAAACTTCGAAAAAAGAATGTCAGAAATTGGAATCAGAGGAATAACTGCAAAAGTACAACGACTAACGATAATGAAAACGACTGAAATATTAAGGAAACCCCTTGAATGCGGAGAATAATACAAGACAATATAACGAATAAGCGTTAAAGGGAATGAAGAACACCGAAACTGCATATTTACAAGTTCTACACCCCCCATCATGCATCCCCCCCCCAAAAAAAAATGATACTAAAGGGCCGAGAAGGGTCAATATGGACTCAAAGACCGAGGAGCGAGCGTCAACCAGACCTCGGCTAGACAAGTGCAAAGAGAACTGGGACCTTGAGGTGGCTGAGTGCCACTCAAATTCCAGTATAAACCAATGGCCACAACCAGCGAGAAATCAATGGTAAGCGGCTGTTGCGATGATGCAAATTCATCTGCAAATGCTATCAAAGGAGGTGCAGAGAGCTGGACGTCTGGAGAAACTTGTTGTCACTCAGCTCCCAGAGAACACCACAGGTTTCCAATCAGATCGTTTGTTGACTTGTGTGAAAGCTCCATGTGAGCCAATAATAATAATACTTATTATTATTAAAAAAAAAAAAATCAATATAACATGTAGAATAAAAATAAGAAAAAAGTCCTCAAAGCATGTACATGTTAAAATAAGGTCACACAAAAAAGCATGAGTTTGTCCTGGCTTAAACTGAACAAAAGAGGAGGGAATAGAAGTCATCCGGACCTTTATCTTAGAGAAATCCTACTATTGGCTACTTGATCCATTAACTCATTGGTGGAAATGACAATAAATCTGATTTAAAATATCATGTGACATGAATTCCATGCATTTTAATCCAACGACTCTCTATGGAGATGAAATGTGGAAAATTCTGTGTAGCTTGATTGCCATATTTTAAAAACTTATACCAGCAGGCCGCCCGGCGTTGCCAAGTTTCTTTCTTTTTTTTTTTTAATTTTGACTCTTTAGCAAATATTTTTACCGGCTAAAAAACACATTGAATTTGTTCCACAGATCTAAGTCCCCTATATATCATGTTTCAAATCTTTAGTTTAAAACATTGACAAAGAAGTTTGGTAGATACCGTTCTCTCAGACAGATAGCCAGACAAGGCCACTCATTATATATATATATATATATATATATATATATATATATATATATATATATATAAGCAGAGGGTTAAAGAAATATTGAAAGCTTTTTTAGAAATGACCCTATGAAGATATGTAAAGCTCAACAGGTGTAGTGGAGCTTTAATATAATAATCGCAATTATAGACAAGACAAAGCCATATGTTGGGATACATCGATTTATTTGTCGATTTAATAAGGACAAACAATAATTGAAGGAAGTGTTATAGTTTCCTTATTACATCGACAAATAAATCGATGTATACCAGTATATGGCTTTGTCTTGTCTATAATTGCTATATATATATATATATATATATATATATATATATATATATATATATATATATATAAAATTATTTCCACAGCCAAACAATGTCGCAGCTCACAAGAGCCATGACAGCCAATAAACTGGAAACCCAAGTCCAGAGTTTAGCCCTCATTTGGTCATTTGGGTTCATCAGTTAGACATATCCAAACTCGGGATTCGAAACCTGGGTCTCTTGCATGCGAGTCTCTTTGCCTATATATATATATATATATATATATATATATATATATATATATATATGGGCGTGATTTGTCTCTAAGGCGTTTTCTCCCAATATGATAACGATAGATTTATTTTAGTCGTTCCTCTCATTTTTTTTTTCATTAAATATTTTCCCTCCGTTCTTCTTTTTATCATGGATACAAAAAAAAATGTCTTCCCTTTTTCATAGCTATAATAAAGTTTTGTACACCGCCAAATAAGTATATATATATATATATATATATATATATATATATATATATATATATATATATATATAGTGTGTGTGTGTGTGTGTGTGTGTGTGTGTGTGTGTGTGTGTCAGTTTGAGACCTAACAAAAATGTACTAAAAAAAAAGCCAACATCATTTGATATTTCTTTTTTTTTCTTCTACATCCCTTTGATGATTTGTTATCCCCAACGAGTATTGGATCCAGTCATAACTAAAAAAATAAAGCGGAAGCATTCTCTAACTTAGCAGGACAACAGATGTTTTATTGAGGGGGGAGGCGGAAATCATGCCTAGAGAAGCTTTGTAGATAAAACAAAGCATCATAAATCGCTTAAGACCACGAAATGGGTGTGTGTGTGTGTGAGAGAGAGAGAGAGTAGAATGATCCAAGGAATTACTTACGTCTGTCGCATCTTTTCCCATCATACCCGGGCATACAGAACTTGTTACATTCTCCTGTGATGAAGTGACACTCTTTGGACACACAGAAATCACTGCATGTGTTGCGGCAACGGTAGCCATACTTGTTGTTACTGCAAGCTGGAAACCCATGAAAAGGAGAAAAAAGAATATTCGTGCTTGAGAGGACTCCTTTTGCAATTTTTTTTAATATCATCACTGGCATCTCAATAAAAACAGAAAGATTAAAGAAAATAATGTAACAATATACGATCAAATCTTAAACAATTAAAAAGTAAAAATAAAGCTCTATATTTTTATCTTTAGTCCCCACGCTGTCAATGGAAAACATAAAAGTGCGATTCTGTTTTTTGTACAATTATCATATACTAGCAGGCCACCCGGCGTTGCCCGGTCGTAAAATATGCATATTATATTTTAATTCATACAGAAACTGAGACATGTGCATGCGAGTATTATGTTTTTTTCTAAACATTTCATTTCTTGCAAAGAAAAAAAAATACTCGATCAAAAGCAAAACCTAAAGACAGTAAGTCAAGTACAAAAACCATTATGCCATCTGGACATGACCTTTAAAGTGTGTTTTCAAAACTTTCTTATTCTTAACATAAGGAATCTGTAGTATGAACGATTCACGCGTACGCATTCGTAAAACAGTTAGCAAACAGATAAAAATCTGATGACTTCCAAGTACCAATTTTTCAATATTGACCCGTTAGCAGTCATTTTTTTTTCTGGATCAAAAGCGATTACAAAGTTTTCCTTATGTCTGAATACTCTATATACCAAATTTAAATTTCTGTAAATGAAAAATTCGTTAAGTATATAGATTCTTATTTATATATATGCAGAGAGAAAGAGAGATTGGGACCTTACGCCGGTAAGTAGCGATTAAATTAACTAGTATGAATTTCAGCGAGAGTCAAATTACTATATGTCAGGATAATCTGGTGGCAAACAGAAATATACCCAGATCAAAGTTTAGCCCTTCTCCCACCCCGTCAATTTCGACTCATAGGAGGTGATGACGTCACGCTTTTCAGAAAAGAAACAAAATGATTTTTTAAAATCAGTCTCTCGTTTGGAACAGTACACACGAAATGAATCCAGCAACGTAAACATCTAAATGAATGTTGCGTTGCGATCTGTCTGTGTGATGCCATCATCTCTACTATTATATAAAAGGAACTGTGTGTGTGTGTGTGTGTGTGTGTGTGTGTGTGTGTGTGTGTGTGTGTGTGCGTGCGAATTCGTTTCCTATAGAGTTCACAACGGCTGAAATTTCACACAAATGTACTTTATGTATCTGGCAGTGTTGTTGTTTTTTTTTTACCTGGAGGTGATCACTTATCAAGGCCCGAAGGCCACACGAGGATAATAGTTAAAAACTGTAAGGTGGCAGTGAAGTTAATGATAGATAGGTTTTGTATCGGAATATCTTCAATAAGTATGGATAATCGAAAAAAAAATCCTATGAGAGAAGCAACAGGTGATTTTGACCAAAGTTAACACTTTATACAGCCTAACATCAAAAGTGGATTAGAGAAGTTTTATTATCACACAAGCCGAAAGGTCCAACAAATAAAATCAACAGTAGGTTTCTTGGTATGATAGGAGCGTGTTCGAAATGAACGTTTTTGTTTAAAGCACAACTGAACAATGATATTTAACTTTTTCATTTTAAACTTAAATTAAAGTCATTATCACCGCAAAAGCGGAAAGGTCCCGCATATGAAATCAAAAGTTGGTTCTTTGATATGACAAGGGCGTGTTCGAAATGATACTTGACTTTTGCATTTTAACTTTAATTCAATTTATTATAAAGAATACCTTCATAAAATCAACAGTTTGTTCTCTACAATTCAACGTAGACTACAACGTATTGTCGACTAAGTCAATATGGGAGGGGGCATATTAGCTTCGTCGCAGTGCATTCTGGTGGGTTTCCGAGTAGAGCAGACAATCAATCGATTTAATTGACAAATAGGCTATTTCACTGATTTCGATGACAATAAAAATATTGAGAAGTGTAACACATTCGTTGATTATCATTCAATCCCGGACAAAGTTGCGTAGCCCTGCCAGTTCAGATAAAATAAAAATTGCTTAATGATATAGGATAAACCTATATACATATTTCTGGAATAATTAACTTAACCATGAATGATAAATATAGTTACTTTACACATGCTATTGTGTAGCGATTTGTGGCAGTTATCACCCCAGAATCATGACGTGTACTTCTTTAACATACTTTTGCTAATACATGGCTGAGAACAATTTACCAGTATGGGTTTAATAAGTTGTTCAGTTCAAAATTCTGTATGAATTTTCGAGTTCGATATAAAGTTTCCCTGAGTTAAAAAAAAAAAAAAAAGAAAAAAAGATGGTGGCAGCTTACATTAGCTGAAACGTTGTAAAAATAATAACTAAGATGATAATAGGAGCACAAATAATAAAAATCACCAATCTCCATATATATATATATATATATATATATATATATATATATATATATATATATATAAGTGAAAATGTCTGTCTATGTGTGTGTACATTTCCCTACGCAATAACTCTGTCAATTTTTAGTCTACATACTCGAAATTTGATATACAGAGTACTGAGATTTGGGAAAATCTATCTGATCAGTTTTCGGCCAGAAATTTGTCGATTAAGGGGTCAAAGTTCAACGATTTGACCTTTGAGAACTCTATAAAACTCCTCCGACAATTTTGGGTCTAAACACTTGAAATTTTAGATATATGTTCCTTGAACATGGATCTAACTTAATTACTCGATGTGAACCCAAAACAATAAATTTAAAGGGGTCATAATAGGGGGTCAAAGTTTAAAAAATTGACCACTTTTTTTTTTGCTCAACATACATCTCCAAATACCTGGGAAACGCCGGGCACTCATGCTAGTATATATATATATATATATATATATATATATATATATATATATTAGTCGGATCTCATTTAATACCGGGGCAAATATACTAACTGTATTCAATAACTAACAATAAATAAACTAAATAAAATAAAATATAAATTAAGAAAATGAAAATTAAAAATAAAAACAATTCGACATTACCAATCCTGCACCCACCTTTATAACCAATAAAAAAAAATTATAGATACACCAAAACTCACTAAAGAAAAAGAAAACGACAGCGACAACAATCGCTCCTGACGACGATCAGATGTTCTGAGAGAAAGCGCTTGAGAAGAATATGGCAGAACAACAACTTTTGGGCGCCATTTTATATAACACACTTGCTGAAATTATAAAAACAGCTCGGCAAATGGAAAAGATACCCAGAAAGATCGGAAAAAAGAATAACTTTGTCTTGTTCAATCAAACGTGCTTGAATAATGACTTGCTGCCAAAATATATAACTATATTATATATATGTTTTGAGGACTGGTTTCTTTTGTTGAAAGCAACCATTTATTAAGTTGCCTGACGAAGACTTCTGGTTTTAACCGATAATTTGCCGAAACATTAGCATGCCCAGTGTCGCGACTATGTAAATTTGTTTATATTAATAAATAAATATATCTTGCTCTTCATTTATTGAGCACTCTTAATAATTTAGATAAATTCATTAGTTATCACTCTTGAATACCGTTAACCTGGTATATTTT
>NC_136484.1:41918012-41955512 GCF_053919585.1 Euprymna scolopes
TTGATGAAGTGTTTACTTAAGGGAGCAGTTCATTAAGAATTTGTTAACGTCTGACTTGAAGATATCCAAATTGTAGTCAGGTGGGAAGCAGGCAGATGGAACAGAGTTCCACAGGCGTGCAGTTCTAAGAAAGGAGCTTTGTTCATGGAATCCACGTTTTGATTTAGGCACAGATAAAGAGTGGGGGAAATTTTTCACAGTGGATTCAGCTAGACGGGTGTTTTTCGTCAAAGATTGGCGAGGGGGGACCAGAGATTGGAGTTCAGACGAGTACCTGCCATAGTATTTATGGCTTATTCAGCCAATCCTAATCTTGTAAGGAGGAAAGACTCGGATGTACTCATTATATATATATATATATATATATATATATATATATATATATATATATATATAGAGAGAGAGAGAGAGAGAGAGAGAGAGAGAAAGATCGGTCATAAAATCGTCAGTATTTGCCTAAAAGCTGTAAAATTACAAAACTTGGTTTGAGGAAACCGTGAGTTTGTTCATATTATTCAGTCTATATCTATTTAAATATATATACATATATATTTAAATATATATACATATCCATTTAAATATATATACATATCTATTTAAACATATATACATATATATGTTCGTAACTCCCGCTCGTTCGAACACTCTAGATTGTCTAATGTATTCTCCCGGGTTCGGCGTTTAATAGTCCTTAATTCCTCTCATTCCCATGGCAGTTGCTTGTGCTCCTGAGGTAAAGACTTAACAGAGAAAAAGATGGCTTTATTCAAATCTAATGACTGGCAGATATTGTCACCCTTACACTGATGATTGCGTTATCATGAAACACTAGTGTTTGTAGACATAAAAAATAATTCTTTTTTAATTCATAGATATACTAGCAGACCGCCCGGCGTTGCCCGGTCATAAAATACGCATAAATATTATTTATTTATCAATTTTTGCAGATTTCTTATTTATTATAAACAGAAATACTGCAGGTATTAAACGCAACGTTAAATTCCTTTTACAAATAGGAAGTAAAAAATAAAATAGGAAAAAATTAGACATGTTCATGCGAGTATGATGTTTTTTCTAAACCGTTCTCTTCTTGTAAATCCCCCCCCCCCAAAAAAAAAATATTCGAGCAAAGATCGAAACCAAAACCTAAAGACACTGAGTCAAGTACTATAACCATTACACCAGCTTGACAGGATCTTTATAAGGAAGCTGTCATATTTCTTGTGAAACAGTTAGAAAATAGAGAAAAATCCGATGAAACCCACGTACCAATTTTTTTAATTTTGACCTGTTAGCAACCCGTTTTTCCGGATGAAAATTGATTAAAACGTTTTCCACATGTCTGAATATCCTATATACCAAAGTTCAATTTTGTAAATAAAAATTCTTTGAGTATATAGGTTTAGAAATGCCCCCCTCCACACACACACACATTTTCTCACATAATCATATGCTACTTATATATATATATATATATATATATATATATATATATATATATATATATATATATGTGTGTGTGTGTGTGTGTGTGTGTTTGTGTGTGAGTGTGTGTGTGTTTGTGTGTGAGTGTGTGTGTGTATGTGAGCAGACATTTGTATATCTAAAACAAATATTTTGAAAATAATATCAAACAAAATCTGCAGCATACCAAAATCAGTTCCAAGAACCATTAAAAGGTCATCTTGACGCTCAATATGCGGACATCTTTGAAGATAAGCGGATGCACCGAATTCTTGAAGATTCCAAAAGAAAGAGAACAAAAATGCAAAATCTACTCTGTGAGGTCATTTATGAAGATAGAAATAATAACCCAAGTATGGACCCTTGGAGTAAACACATTAATGAGATGTCTGTCTACACAAGAGTTTTATAATCTGAAGACTGTGAGTTCAAACACAGTACAGTGGAGTGTAATTTCATTTTCCCTATCAGTTCCACTACATTTTTTTAAATATTGTGTACTAGCAAATAAAGATATTTCCATGTTGACGTCATAACCCCCCGCCTCATATAAAACACACCAGTTTGATTCATGTTACCTATGACTCCCTGCAGTGAGTTCTGAATATTCAAAAGCATTCTAGCTATGTATTAGTATATTTTATTATGTTTGCAATTAATAAAAATTTCTTATCTTTTATTCAGCAACCTTTCCTTTATTGCTAAATTTACTTATTTTTACTTTCTCGTTCATATATAAATAGCGAAATACATTTTACGATATATAGAATAAAATACATATCAAGTGCGCTTGAAAGCCAAATCACAGCGTAATATCAGGAAAATAAACAAATATTTTACTTGTTTGAAATTTATAACATGAATATTTCGGAGCTATACTCCATCCTCAGTATATTGTCTATTTTCCTGATATTACGTTCTGATTTAGCTTTCAAGCAAACTTGATGCGTATTTCATTTTATTTAAATTAAATCAACGTTTCTATATGAAACTCACACCCTTGACGTTATTCTCGCGTTGCCTACGCACTGTTCCAACATTTCTAAATAAAACCGCTGAGATACAACGCACGGCTCTTTAAAGACAGACTTTTCTTTCTCCAACTTTACAACATGGAGAGAAAGAAGAAAAGGAAAACAAAGAAAGAAAACATATTGGGGATGGAGTTTACCTCTGAAATATATTTGTTATAAATTTCAAACAAGTTAAAAATTTGTTTATTTTCCTAATATTACGTTGTGATTTGGCTTTCAAGCGCACTTGATGCGTATTTTATTTTATTCAAATTAAAACAACGTTTCTATATGGAATTCACACCCTTGACGTTATTCTAAGATGTACATTTTTTTAAATATTTTCTACTCTATTGCTAGATTTTTCATTTTCAAATAGAATCTAGTGAAAAACTATATATATATATATATATATATACATATATATATTGAACAAAGCCATATCGTTATATAATTATATTAGCAGATATAGTAAGTTAGGTTTCGATTTTCACTATTAACTTCAATCGTGCTGAATACGTAAGTAGAGTTAACCATTATAATATGCTCATATCAATTCTACGTGTTATCCCCGTATGAAATCGTTAGGCTAAAATGTATTTTCATCTAACAATTCTATATGAGGATGAAACCCGGAGATGTCTTTGTAACTTAATTGTCATAAATATGTTTTCCTAACTGATTATATACTTATATACTTATTCTTATGTTGAACAGCAAATATGGCAACGATACATAAACATTTCAAATTAGAATTCGAATTGAATTATATTGTAAATAAAATACAAATGGAACGATAATATTGTCGCTCTAGAAAAGACGACATGATTCCATTTCCGATTGATGAAAACCTATTTTCTTTTTTGTTAACGGCCATCTACTAGTTGGCTAGTTGTATACAAGTCTAAAGAGCGATAGGAGCATTTTATCATGCCTGAAAGTGACACAACGTTCAATGAGTGGCACCACTGTACAAGTCATGCTCTCTACCAATCCAAGTTGTAATAACATGACTATTTCCAGCACTCCCAAAAGACATCGCTGGATTGCCAGGAATAAGAGAGACTCGCCTAAGGTGATGAAAATAAAGTTTTCGGCCAAGGTTATTGTCTTTGGTGTGGTTTCAAGTGTCACCACGTCACTCTACATTTCTGAAGTCGGTTTGAAAGTCAACACCAAAGTGTACCAAAGTATACCTGAATGTGCTGAAGAGTGTGGTGAGACAATGTGGCAGCAGGGCTTGGTGCTGGCCTGCAAGTCTCAAAAGACCCAGGCTTAGCTTTGTACACTTCTCTCACTGGCCCTCCATCCTATCCCGACTTGAACCCCCTGGACTACTTCGTTTGGTCATACGTCGAGAACAACACAAACATGACTTCCAACAACACCAAAGCCAGCCTGATCACCACCATCTGCCAGGAATTCACCAAGCTTGTGGAAAAGGCATGCTCCCGGTTCCAGACCCGTACTGAGGCGGTGATTGAGGCTGAAAGTGACTACATTGAATAGATGTCAGCTCTACTACATACTCAAGTTACTTGAATTGATTTTTTCAATAAAGGCTTTAAAATAAAGCTGCACTGTTATTTTCTTTAAGGCAACACTTTTATCGGCATCTAAGCTTCAGCCTCTGTCCCATCGACGAAACGTTGCATCCCTCTGCCTGTTCTACAAGTATTTTAATGGTGAATGCTCTGACGAACTGCAGACACTTGTGCCCCCACGACGTAGACACCATCGACAAACCCGTCAGGCAGCAAAATCCCACCCCCACACAGTAGAGATCCCTAGATGTAAAAGATCTTTCTACTCCAGTAGTTTCTTCCCCAGAACCGCTAGACTCTGGAATTCCATTCCAGGTCCCTGCTTCCCTAACTGTACTGACATGCAGAAGTTCAAGTGTAACGTGAACCGACATCTTGCTGCCCAAATCCCAACATAGTGCCCCAGTAGTTGTTGCCCCTGATGGTAGCCCCTACACCAAAGTGGCAATGTGCCTTGTTTGGGGTGAAAATGTAATATAAAAAAAAAATCGTTTTACCGTGTATTAACATTTAACCTGTATATATTTTCTGCAATCCAACTTTCTGTTTGTAGATACAATCGATAGACATAAGCCGTTTTGTTGTATATAGATTACTACTAATACATATACATTACTTTAACATGTTTTTGTAAACTTCCCAACAACGTTACCTTATATATATTCTTTTTAGAGACAACATAAGGGGTCCAATAAATACTGAAAAAAAAAAGACAAACTAAGAAATTATCTGAAATAAAATATGTTTTTGTTACAAGTAATTTTTAAAATGTTAAGAGATAACAACTGAATAATATCGTGTGCAAATGGACACTTCATATTCAGAAAGTCAAAAATCAATATTGGAACATGCAGAGTTATTGATTCATAAACGTGTTAATTAATTATTTGGATTATATAAAAAGTTCGTATTGATTTTTCTCACAGGAAAGCATACTATTTGAGAGTATATTAATTAGACAAAAGTAATCAATTACGACAACAATAAAACTATATAATAAATTTAAGTTTATAGAAGGCAAAACAATGAAAAGGTGTGACGGATAAACTCAAACTGGCATAACTTAAGATATAATATATAATAGTGGAACCAGCCATGCAGTTCTACTTTTATGTGTATATGTATGACCACACATATGCTTTTTTTCATACAATATCTTACATGTAGGATGTTCTTATTGCATCAAGCGGTCAGGTTATCTGCTCGTGATGCTATATTTCGGAATGTCTTCCCTTTGTCAAGTGTTTGTTCGACTTTCAAACGTGCATGGCACATTTTATTTTAGACGGAGCAGGTTCGGAGAAATGGGAAATTAAAACTAATAACACTATTAAAATATGAAGAAGTGTGTTATTTCACGGCGTGTCTTCAGGTGATCAGTTTTGCAGGTTGAAATCCCCTTTGAGTCCTGGTGCTACCAGATCAGGCTGTCTGAAGATATTGGCTTTCTGAGACGAAATGTACCTAACACTGATGCGTTTTTTTTTTTTTTTTGTTTTTCTATTCCCCTTTGCAAAACTTAATTATGTTTTGCAAAACCCAAAAAAACAAAATCAACAACCCCCTCTTTTTCTTTTTCCCCATTTTCCTTTTTTCTTTCTCTCCCCCCTACACTTTCTGACTGGTTTCCTTACTTAAAATGTACCAAACATTAATACTGTAAGCCTTTTCCCTCTCCCATTGTAAAACTCATGTATGTTCTGCAGGGCAGGGAACAAAAACATCAAAATCCACTAAAAAACAACCTAACTAAACCAAACTGAACTAAACCAAACCAAACACTACAAACTAGTGATTGAAGATACAAAGAGCTTGAAGAATAAAAACCTTCTACAAAATAACTGGATGCAACATGAATAACACAAAGAGATGTATTATGAAACAAAATGACCAAATGACTCTTTGAGTCAAACGAAGAACAAAAACATGGAAACATTTTTGAGTGAAATAAAAACGTAAATTTCTATCGAAGATTAGGAATATGGGATATTTTATTCCATCAAGATTAGTATGCGAGAGTAGGTAATTTTAAAGAATTCTCTAAGCATGTGCAGTACTATTACGAGTTATGTACATTACTTGCTATACACGGCGATAATAAAAAATGATAAAACCAGGAAGACCACAAATGAGATATTTATATACCAATTATGCATATGTGAATAATACACGTGAATCCCATACATATAAAATGCACAAGTCATTGTTTAGAAAGGTAAAAAGTATGTACTAAGCACAAAGATAAAAAGAACTTGCATTATCCTTAGGCTTCTTCGTCTGTTAGATAATATGCCAAAAAGGTCTGTTCCTTATTGCGTCTATCAAGTAAAAAAAAAAAAAAGGAGAGAATTATGGTCTTAATTCTTGATCTTTTGTATGGAACACGATTTGAGGATAACCATTGTGTTAGCAAGGGTTCATAAGACTAAGGGGCATAACTCTTGTTTGAAAAGGGATTCTTTCTGAAGAGAGATAGTTGGAGCTCTCTTTATATCATGAAAGCCTGATACGACTTTTTTGACCAGCACGATTCTGTTGTGCCCATTGTTTTCTCCGGTTCTTGCTCACGGGAGGGATCAGATCAATGTTGCCAACATCCATAGTGAAACTTTTGCCTTGGCAACGACAAATCAGTTCACATCGGTATCCATTTCACTAGTGCCACCTCCTTGCTTGAAACGATATGACTGAAATATACAGAACTGTGCTTCGTCGAACAAGATTACATGTACAGGTAAAGAAAAGGATTTCGAAAATTACCAGCAGTTCTGCATCTTTAACTGCCATTCAAAAAAGCTAATTACAATTTTTCAACATGTTACACAATGAACTCAGTATATTTCTAAGCATTAGTTTAAAATAATTAACATATACCGGAATAGCTAAGTGACTAGAACATGATTATATGGCATAATCAAGTTGACACGCCGGTTCTTGTCAGATCACCAAAGTTAAGCAATGATGAGCCTGCCCAGTATCAGATGGGTGACCATTTGGGAATAGCAGGTGCTGAATGTGCTCTCCGCTTATCTCGGCTTTGTTTCCAGTTGTCGTATACTTATATATACTTGCGACTGGAATTAAAATAGTGTCAACATAGGAAAGGTATGTTTGGAGATTGTGCAACTCTTACCACAAAAAATGTCACATGCAGGCAACCTCCGGTGGATATCAGTAGTCTGTAAAGACTGAATGGAACCGTAAAATTAGATACATACGAGAAGAACCACATGAAGGTTGCGAACATCCATAAGTTAAAGTCGTGTTATGAAACCAACCAGATTCGAATTTGCCACAAGTAGGTCATCAGTTCATGTTAGTATCTAGTTCACTATCGCCGTCTCCCCCAATTTCCTTTTTATATATTTCGGAAAATACACACACATCACAGAAGTAATTAGACACACTTCTTTTCATTAATAATGAAGACTTCTGTCAGAGTGTCCTAGTAGACGTAGCCAGGATGATCGTTGTTATTTCTCTTGTCAGATGAATTTAACTACCAGTTGGTTAAGAGTGGAAAGGAGAATCCCAAAGTTTACAGAAAGTCGACGTTGATTAATCCACCTTTCATGGCTTTTCTGAAACTGACAATTTTAATGATGGGACAAGATAGATGTGTTTTCTATTTAGAAATCAGTGAAAAAAAGTTAATTTGCATAAAATATTTATGGTTCCCACTTTGTACTTATGTTTTATTTGACTGTGTGCTGGCTATTGACGAAGGAAGATGTTTTAAAACATATATGAATTATTTTGTCGATTGTCAGATGTTTCTATTGTAGTTTAGTCTTTATTTGATTATTTTATTGTAATTACGTCAACAAAATAAATCAGGTTCTTTAATTATTTACATGAAATAATAATAATAAGAAGAAGAAGAGGAGGAAGAAGAAGAAGAAGCTAGTAGTTGAGGCCCTTTTCTTTTCCCTGCAACCTCTTTTCCACAGATAAGACGTCGTTAGCCTGTCTCTGCTCTATCGCTATTTTCATAGCAAGTGCTCGATTGAACTGGAATCTATGGTCCCCCAACCTTGTTAAACTTTCACAAAAAAACACCCGACTAGTTACAACCAATATATATGATTTTCCCCACTCTCTAGCTGTGCCTAAATCTAAATGTAGAGTCCATGAACAAATATTCTTTCCCAGAATTGCCTGCCTTTGGAACACTATTCCACTGGCCTGCTATCCAGTTGAATACAACATGGTAGCCTTCAAATCTAATGTAAACAAATTCTTGTTGAGCCATCGTCATAAATAATCAAATTCTACCCAATTTACACCGTTAACGATTACTACATTACCACCTTACATTCATTAACCCTTACCCTCGAGTGGCCCCTGAGCCTTGATAAGTGGTGACACGCAAGTATAAAAAAAAGATGAAGAAACTGCAACAGAAGTAAAACGAAAAGATAGAGAAACACTACATATAAGCAAGGAAGTTGAAACCACAAAATTGAAAGTTAACTAAAAGAAAATGCATTGTCAGCATCAACTTGTACCGCACCTAATAGTCAAGAAAACGCGAGGAGGATAGAAAGTCTGAGAAGAGAACCCATGTCTTCATTGGATGTGAAAAGAACTGGGACTTTGTGGAGGCTTATTATCACCTAAATTCCAGTGAAGACCAAAAGTCATTGCCAGCGAGAGGTCAGTGGTAAGCGGTTGTTGTGATAATACAAATGTTATCGAAAGAAGTGGTACTGTAAATTTGGGAATATTTTTTGTCACTCTGACTCCAGGGAACACCACCGATTCTTGTCAGTGAGTAATCTCTGATAATGACCTGTGTGCCAACAACTAGTGAGTAAATTAATTAATAGTACTAATAAACCTCGGAACACGGGAAAGTTGTAATTTTATGAATTTATAATGTAATGCTGAGCGTCTGTCTTTATGTTGTGGATGCAACTGAAGACAAAGCTCTATACCAGGATCCAGCACAATTTTTCTTGAGTAAAATTTTATGAGGAATTCAATAATGGTATTAATTTGGTGTTGTAAAAATTGTATATTTCAGTGACTGTATTCCTGCCGGCCATCCAAAAGCATCTAAGAAATTATTGAAATTGCCCTTGCTAATAATTTGGAGAAGACTGACCAGCATTAATAAGAGAAAGAAGCATATTTATTTCGAGATATAACTCTGACACAAATTGAAAAAGTGACAGACATATTAGATATTCACAACGTGGTGGATTGTGGTGCTTGTTCTGGAGACCAATTTGTCTATGACTATGCAATAGAAACGTAATTATTCATATATTCCTATATTATAGTTTCTCCTGTTATACATTCATATATCTGACGACAGTCGCAAGACTTGGGAATATAGTTATGTTTTCAATGACCAGCTTTGAGCTTTATTTTTATTTAACTGTGGTTTTCACATCAAGTACTTTTAATAATCATAAAACCTAAGATGAAGCCAATAGTTTAAGATTTGATATATACATATATAAATTTTTTTTTATATTATGGACGTAAAAGAATTATAATATGTATATATATAAAATGAGTCCTGAAAAAGCGGTGACGTAATGTAGGCCTTTTTTGTGCAAGGGAGGCAACTCTCACTACTTAGGAATGCAAGTTATATATAACTTTATTATATTAACAGAACAATAAGGAAAAGTAAAAGGGAAAAATAAGGTAAAAAGAAACCTCTTTAAGCCATTGTATTTCATTAGAGGAGAAGACTTAACTTAAGGGTTTAAAAAAAAAAAAATGGAAATTCAGGAAACCTGATTTTTACAATATATGGCGTCAGGTTATGGGCAATAAAGAAAATAATTGCTACCTCGACTGATTATATGTCGTTAAGTGATGTGAAATTTTGTTTTTACTCATATGCAGATGAGATGCTTAACCACAAAAATTTCTAGGGGAAAGTACAGGATAGTTTACAATCTGTTTTTGAAAGTGCCGAATGGTTAGCAATTTGTTTCTTAATGACAGTTATATTTCTTCCCCTCTGCAGCAAAAATGGTTCAATAAAGCAATTGAAAATTTAAAAACAGTTTCAGAAGTTAAATATAACATTGTTCAACAAATTCTTGTCATAAATCACCTTATATGAATTAACCATTATTAATGTTAGTACTCTCACAGTGTTTATCATCTCTTGTTAAAGTTAAGAGCAACTAGAGGATAATAATGCAAAATACAATATAGATGTTATCATTTATATTGTATTAGAATGGCTAGGGCGCATGGACAACAAAACAGAAAAGTTAAAAAGTGTAACTCTTGTTAAGGTTAAGAGCCACTAGAGGATAATAATACAGAATACAATATAGATGTTATCATTTATATTGTATTAGAATGGCTGGCGCATGGACAACAAAATAGAAAAGTTAAAAAGTGTGCAACACTTTTTCTTCGCATCTCTATACAAGCCGTCTCTTATTTTCTTTAGCAACTGGAAAATTCTTTGACAAATTACTACATAATCGCATTAAAAATCGCTATAAATATCGCGTCTTCCCTCTTGAATAATTCTATTATTGTTGGTTAAAAGAATAAATATACCTATTACAGGGTGGAACGATAAAACTCTCGCCCTAAAGAAAACAACACTACAGATTGATTTTAAATCATTTCATTGAAAAAAATAAAATCAGGTAACTTGATTATGTAGTAGAACTGACACCTATTCAATGTAGTCGCCTTCAGCGTCAATCACAACCGTGATATGTGTCCAGAACTGAGAGTATGCCTTTTCCACAAGCACCGGCAGGAGCTCAGTGAATGCTTGGCAGATAGCAGTGGTCAGGCTGGCTTTAGTGTTCTGGGAGGTCATGTTGGTGTTGTTCTCGACGTATGACCAAATGACGTAGTCCAGCAGGTTCATGTGAGGGGAGGAAGGGTGCCAATGAGAGAAGGGTACAAAGTCGTAGCACTCCTTCTCAAGCCAAGCCTGAGTCTCTTTGGACTTGTGGGCCGAAGCCGATTCCTGCTGCCACATCCAGGGTCTGCCAGCGGCCAACTGTTTGCACCAGAGGATCACCATACTCTTCATCACATCCAGGTACATTTTGGTGTGAACTTTCAAGCCGACTTTGAATATGTGAGGTGTCATAATGCAGCCCTCACTTGAAACCACACCAAAGACTATACCCGTGGCTAGAAACTTTGTTTTCATCACCTTGGGCATGTCTCTGATATCCGTGGCAATTTAGCGAGTTATTTTGAGGATGCTGGCGATGGTCCTGTTGTCATAACTTGGATCGGTAAAGAGCATAAATTGTACAGTGGCACATCACCTATCTTCAATCTCACTCATTGCACATTGTGTCACTTTCAGACATGATAGAATGCTCCTATCGCTCTTGGGATTTGTACACAATTGACCAACTAGTAGATGGTCTGCAACAAATAAAAAGAAAACTGGTTTTCATTAAACGGAAATGAAATCATGTCGTCTTTTCTAGGGTGACAATTTTATCGTTCCATCCTGTAGTGAATTTTTCAGGCTACTGTTCTAATCTTGAATGTTATTTTCACATTTCAGTCGATGCAACCTCTGATCTTATTCAGGTGTATCTTGTCGAACTCGGGAATCTGTTGTCAGAAAATCTTGCGTGTGTGTGTGTGTGGGGGGGGTAATTTTGACTAATCTCCTTTTAAAGATCTGCCCACATTGTATAGAAAATATACTCAGTGTTTGACCCTACTTTTTCAAAGAGTAACAACACTATGCAACTAGTTTTTACTAAAGAGCCCCAGGAAACGTTCTCCAGTAGAAGACGGAACAGTAGAAGTTGGATCAACATCTGAGACTTCGCGGCGCTAAACAATGAACGAGAACAAAGCCATCATCGAGTAATCGTCGCGTAATAACGATATTTTCACACTCTCAGAAATTCTATAAATTTACACAGAATCAGTTCAGAAGTTGGTCTCCATTTTGGTTCGGATTCAAAGAAACAAAGTTGCCGCTCTTGTTAACTAATTAAGACTATTGTAAAAGAAAGGCTTTTAATCTGAAAGAGCGAAAGAAAGCTCAAACCTTTTAACATTCATTAATTATTACTTATAGGATTTTGTTCATCACGATATAAAAGTAAACTTTTACTTAGTACTTTCAGTTATTCAGCAATCAGAACTAGTGCTACCTACTTACTAACCCATCGAAGCGATATTTCAGTAGTGCTCTGGAGGCTTCTGTAGTTTTATTTTTTTTTTTTGGGGGGGGTGCTGAAAGTGTTGCAGGAAGAAAATCTGTACAGTCGCTTTCAACGGTAATTGTAATGTGATTACTACTAATAAAAGTAATAATAATGATACCAAGGTGAGAGTAAGTCATTATGATGTCGATACCGACGGTTTTTTGTAACAAACGTAACCAAATAAATATAGGTTAAGATTGGAATGCAGTTCTAAGTGCATTATGGGAATCAACTAAGCTTCAATCTAGGGCAAAACTTTCGTATCTAATAATCGTCAAGCTACAACCACGTTCAACAATTTCCCTTGATCTGAGTCTAAAACTAAATGAAGAATCCTCAGACACAGCTTTTTTTCTTTGAAACTGTTTGCCTGGGAAACACAGTATTGTGGGCCTGCTTCCCAGCTGACTATAACATGGTCGTTTTCAAGTCTAATGTAAACAACTTCTTGTTGAACCGCCCTCTTAAATAATTAAGCTCTACCCAACTTCCACTATTACTGATTATTGCAATATTGTATCACCATCTACTTCTACACGAATTAACCCTTATCTTAGAGTGGCTTCAAGGCCTTGATAAGCGGTGGTGCTCCCAGTCAAAAGAAGAAAAAACATGAATTATGAGCTGAACTGAAAAGTAAGCATCAGTTCTTTTTGGTTGTGTAGAAGAAATGTGTAAAAAGAAAAACACTTTTGATAAGTGCAATAATGAAAAATGAGGAAGAAAAGATTTGCATGGAACAATGTAGAATCTATCTTCTATCTATCTACCTGTAAAAGACACTTTGTCTGCGTGTATGTCAGTGTGTGAGAGTTCGTTCTCTATGAACTCCGAAACAGCTGAACCGATTTGCTGAAATTTCACACAAATGTATTTTATGTGTCTCAGAGTCTTTTTAGATGGGTTTCGTATCAGAGTGCCGCCAATAATTATCAAAAATCAATAATCAAAAAACTTTGATTAAAAACGGAACAGTCTGATTTTGACAAAAAGTTAACACACTTATACAGCCTAACATCACAAGTGGATTTGAGAAGTTTTGTGATGGCATATAAAATCAACAGTAGATTATTTGATAAGACAGGTGCGTTCGAAATGAATGTTTAATCCACAATACATTTTAGTCTACATTGCACTGCAGAGAACCTACTGTTGATTTTATAAACACATTTTTATATACTGACTCGAATTAAAGTTTAAAATGCAAAAGTTAGGTATCATGATTCAATTGTGTTCTAAACAGAACACAATTGAATCATGATACCTGACTTTGAATCATGATACCTGACAAAAGTCAGGTATCATGATTCAATTGTGTTCTAAACAGAACACAATTGAATCATGATATCTAACTTTTGCATTTTAAACTTTAATTCGAGTCAGTATATAAAAATACGTTTATAAAATCAACAGTAGGTTCTCTGCAGTGCAATGTAGACTAAAATGTATTGTGGATTAATTCATTGCAAGGAACCATGTGAAGCTTCCTCCTGGTGCCCTGCAGTGGGTCCCCGATTAGAGTAGGCAATCAATCGATTCGATTAAAAAATGGGCAATTTCAACGAGTTCGATGACAATAAAAGTATTTGAAGTATGAAACATTTATTGATCTTCATTCAATCTCGGGCAACGCCGGGTTTCGCTGCTAGTTCTCAATAAAAAATAATGGTGTTGTGAAATTTGATCATGGGAATTAAAGCCCTGTATAATAATTTGAGGAATATTAGACTTTCTTATGTGGTTCTCCTAAAGAAGACAGGGTCACTATGTTACATAACAGATTTAAAAATGTTACTGTGCATGTATATTGATCTAATATATATTTAAATTCTCTTAAATTACCATTCTTGAAAATCTCTATGATGTTAAATTTGAAAAACTTGTCTACGGCATTCTGTAAAATATTTAATGTCACTGTGTCAAAGTAGGTTGATCTGAATATCGGATGGTTTTAGAAGAAGTAACCATTAGATCAGTTCATGCTGCGAAAAGAGGAGCTGATTTCCTGATGAGTAATTGTCATGTCACAGAGAAAAAAAATGTAGGAAGATAGACGATGATAAATGAGAAACACAATAGCTCAAAACTACAGACAAACAAGAAAAAACAAAAGATATTACAGATGACATGAGGGAATTCATTTGTTCTCTTTCTCATGAAGAATATCTCTCTCTCTCTATATATATATATATATATATACACACACACACACACACACACACAATTGAATACTCTCATGGCCGTTGATTATGACAGCCCACTTTTATGGGTTCATACATATCTAAATTTATTTCCATTTAAAGGGTAATTCCGGTGGCTGAAAGGAAAAACACTAGCCCACAAAGCCAAAGCTGGTTTTGTTGACTGGGTTCAATTTACTAGCCAGCAGTAATTATCACTTCTTCCACTGATGCTGGCGTAAGCATGAAACACTAGTGTCTGTAGGCATAAAAATTTTTAATATTCATCTAAAAAATTTATATATGTATTTTATTGGGACGATTAATTGGATTCAGAAAAATCAGAACGTTTTGGCATATTGAAATCGATATCATAATTGGAAAATATTGTGCTGATTTTCCGTAATAATAAAATAATAAATATTTATTGATTTTAAACTACCAGTAAAGCTAAAATCTAGAGATCACCCCCCCCCCATCAGTATATTTTTACGTTTGAGAAAATTTTATATATATATATATATATATATATATGCACATTTAACATGTGTTTTTACAGGTAATTGAAAAATATAATAACTTTATAGATAACTAGTTAAAGATTTATAAAGAATCAGAATTGGGAATTTAGTACGGAATCGGAAAAAATTTTGGAATAGTCCCATCACTAATATATATTATATATATATATATATATATATATATATATATATATATATATATATATATATATATATATATATATATATTTCATTATTTATTCGAAGATAAACAGTTACATTTAGTCGCTACAAACAACCATCTGTTTCAGTCAATGAGACTTCGTCAGGCGACCTTGAACCATTCGACGCTATAGAAATAAAACAAACAAAAAAACAAATAATAAAACATATTTTGCTCTTGTTATCGAGCTCGTTGTATTCATTAGACCCTACTTTTGAACATATATATGTATCGTGTGTGTGTGTTAAAGTATCTCAATTAGTATCAGTACATATGATGCGCAACAAAATAGTTCAAATTACACGTAGGAAATAACACAAAGAAATCATTTTATGCAAGGAACAAAATGACCCAAGCAAAAGATAAGTCACATTAGTCTTTGTTAAACTATTTCAAGTCTTATAACAAAGCAATTAATCTGGCTAAACTTCCAATTCAATTAGTTTTAATACTGTAATAATCTCTCTGTCTACAGATCCAATACTGAGTTGATTAAATACGTCCACGCCTCTCTACAGCAGGCTATGTCCGTTGGTCTATTGCATTGCCGTGCTCATGTTTAAAAGAACAGTCTGTCCCTTCGTTAGTCTGTCACAAGTTTGAAATAAATATTTTCATCACTGAATGTTTCGTCTTTAAAAAAATGTTTTAAATGCATCTGTGCAAGTCTGTAAGACGCTCTGTCTGTTGGTTGTTTTTAATGTGGCAGAGTCTATCAAGCATGAGGACTCAGATGTAAAGAAAACGTATTTACTTAACCAGACTACTTAACTGCGACAGAATGAAGAGTCTTATCCCCAGTAATTACTGTCTTCCATAGTTGTTAGATAGCGGTGCCAATCTTACCCAAAGCAGGGCATAGTGGACCAGATTAGTGGACCAAAACATGGTGAAATGGAAAGCAGTAATTACTGGGGATATAGTTCCATTCCTATCCCATCACGGTTACCCACCTGAAGAAAGAAGATAAATTGGTCGAAACCTGTTGAAACAATAACAACTATAAAGATGAGGATAACAAAAAATTATGAATGCACAAATTATGAAGCCTCACCTCAAAGGATTCCGAAAAAAAAAATAAAATAAATAAAATAATAATAATTATTATTATTAATATATCATAAATATTATTAACTCTACAATTTAAAGAATGCAACTTTGTCTAGGTGCGTGAGTTCGTTCCTTATAGACTCCAAAACGGCTGAACAGGTTTTCTTTAAAATTTACAGAACTTCACTGTATAAGTCTGGGAGTGATCTTAGTTACGTTTTGTTTCTGAATACCTCCGATAATTACCGATAATCGAAACCGTTATTTTAATTTATCTATCATTGTTAAAGCCATTTTTCCATGTCATCGCTTAGCAACAATGATAGAACAACGGACTGTGAAAATTCTACTGTGGGTAAATTGATAGTGTTTTTTTTTTGTTTTGATTTTTTCTTTTGCATGACATGGTCTGTAGGTTCAAACTCCACAAGTAAATTTCTTAATGTTTTTTTTTTCGTTAACTTGAAAAAAGTTTATATAAAGTAAATTTATAAAAGAAGCAGTAGGAGTGTGAAACATTCGTTGATCATTATTCAATTCCATTTGATTCGCCTTTTATTCCTCTATAATTTTACTGTTCACATTTCACATTTGTTTAAAGTATCCTAGTGTTCACGTCAATTTAAAAAGCAGCTTCCAATCGAGAAGGCAAAAGGAAACTCCATAGCAACAAATGAGCTTAAAGCCCGTTTAAAATATCCACCTTTTAGCATCCCTAATCGTAATTGTTGTTGTTCCTAGGTTATACAACGTAACCTTTAGTCCATATACCTCGAATTCTTCTTAGTGATCGTCAAGAGTTCATTAATCTCCACCTTTCTGGTTTATCCAATCGAGAAATCGGCTGCAGATTGAAATGTGATGAGAAAACGGCAATGTTCACGATGCCCCAAAATCTGGCCGTCCTAGAGTTACTTCTTACAGGGAAGACAATGCTATCAAGATCCACAGCTTCAGAAACAGATTTGAAACGGCTCCCCAAATCCAACAACAGTGTAATCTTGTTAAAAAGTGCTCTCTTTCTACAGTTAAGAACAGATTGAAGGAATTTAATTTGTGAAGCGGTGTTCTAAGACGCAAGCCAATGATTTCTGTAAAGAACAAAAATTGCCATCTGCAATGACAGTCAGGACTCTTCATATTGTTCGGAAGTGATTTTTAGCAATGAAAGCAAGTTTAATAGACTAGGCATTCATGGTAGGCAGTATGTCCGTCGAAGGAAAGATGAAGAACTTGATCAATTTCAATGCTGCAAGGTGGTGGAGGTACAGTTTTTGTGCGGGGCGTTATTAGTGCCAATAGTCCAGGGCCTATAAGTCACTTGCAAGGTCGACTTAATTCAACCAAGTACATTAATATTTTGACTGAGCATTTTATACTCTACTTTGGCCGGAATTTGGATGATAATCCCATCTTCATCCAGGATAATGCTCCCATTCACACAGCTGGCAATGTCAAGAAGTTCCTTGAAGAGTATGATATTCCGTGTTTGGATTGACCTACACAACCTTCAGACCTTAATCTTATCGAAAACGTATGACATTACATCAAGCAATAGCTACGCAATGATAAAATTTCCAATCTGGGAGAACTTTGGACAAAAATTAAAGAGAAGTGGGATGCCCTTTCACAGGAGTATTTTTAAATTGACGTGAATACTAGGATACTTCAATTAAAATTCAAATATGAACAGGTACACTTATCAAGGAATAAAACTCGAATCAAATGAGGTATAAGTTGTTTAAACAGTTGCATTCAATTTAGCTTAAATTTGTAGTTTTTGACAAAATGACAAGTGTGGACTTTCTTTTTGATAGCACTGTATGTTAAAATACATTTGTTTGGTTGGATCTAGCTTCATGTGTAAAACGGATACATCTTAGAAAAAGGTGATTATAATGAAGTTATGGAATTGACATGCTAAGAGAATAAGAAATGATAGAACAGCTAGAAATGACATCGTGACAGTTTGATATAAAGGCTCTGATCGACAAGACATGTTCAAAAATTACCTAAAAATGTTAAAATAATGAAGCTTGGGTTTATAAAACAAGTATTATATCTCTTTCTCTCCATTTTATTTACAGTTCACTGGACGATCAAGTTGGAACCAGTTGAATAAATCTTTCCGCTTCTTCAAGCTGCGTTAAAATGACTTTGATTGCAGCTAAAAAATTGCTTTCAGTCCTCGGAGAAAACCACACACACATATGTGTTTCGACTTATGCCTGCAAAGTTCGAATTTTTGTTTTCAATTTTGATCCCTTAGCATTCAAAACAAAATTGAATTTGTTCCACTTGTCCAAATCCTGTATGTATCAAATCTCACATCAGTAGCCCAAAAAGTGGCATAGTAGTTTGCTAGAAACTGTTTCTCACACCGGAAGACAAGGTCACTTGTGTGTGTGTGTGTGTGTGTGTATATATATATATATATATATATATGTTTCACTGAACAGCAAATATGATTCCTGTTTATTTCTCTTGTGATCGATTTTTCCATTTGGCAGGCCAACGTTCGAATGCTCTAGTTGAGTGTACAAAGAAATTTGCCATAATCGTGAACATTTTCGACTTCCATGAGTTGTCTTTTGGCGAATGATTACTTAAAAAATTGCGTTTAGTGAATTTATTGAAAAATTTGTTTAAAAGCGTTAAAAGTGCCCCCCCCCCCTTATATTGAGTCTGATTGATGGTCGGTTTGTTTATGCTAATGAGTAGGGTTTCCATAATTACGAGGCACAGGTTACAATATAAGACGGCGAAAACAGCATTGTTTCTAAATTCGTTTTTGGGGGTGTCATATGCTACAAGATGTTGGTAAACTGAGCTGTTAGGGAAGACAGGTGATATGTAAGCCAGCAAAATGTACTGGTTTTAGTCATGCCAATGTACAAGTTGTTTTTGGAGTCACATTTCCCTATAGGGCATTTAAAAACATACATGCGTTGCTAATTTTTAGTAAATTGTCGTCGGGTCTGAGGTTATTGCTTATCAATAAATGAGTTGTTTTAAATTTTATATATATATATATATATATATATATATATATATATATATATATATATATATATAATTAGTGATGGGACGATTCCAATATTTTTCCTGATTCTGATACAATTATCGATTTTGATTCCGATTCTTTATAAATCTCTAAATATTTTACTATAAAAGTGTTATTTTTTCCCGATTACCGAGAAAACACATCCTAAATGTGCCTATATTTTCTCAAATGTAAAAACACACCTGTGACGGGGTGATCTAGGGATTTTACTCTTACTTGAAGTTTAAATCAATAAATATTATTTTATTATTACTACAAGCAGTGGAAGATGTTTTTTTAAACCAAAATTAAATAAAAAAGATAATTTAAGGAATCGGTTTTGGCATCAGAAAATAAGCTCAATTTTTCCTGATTCCGATACCGATTCTGATACCCCAAAAAGCTCCGATTTTTTCGATTTCCAATTCCGATTAATCATTCTAGCACTACTATATATACATATATATATCTATATATATACTTCCCAGACCTTCCCCCACAAATTCCTTAAACTCCAAAACTAAAACATTACCGACATACCAAGCACCCCCTCCCACCTTTCCCCCTTGCTCCCTTCCTCTTTTCTCCGCTCTTCTCGCATCCCCCCCTGACCTCATTCACTCTTTCATCCCATAATAACGAACATTTCTGTAAAAGTCTGAGGAAGCTACAGATGACCAAAAAAACGGCCGGGTAGCTGAAACAATAATGTAACTTAACAGAAAGATACGGTAATAAAAAATAAAACGCATATTTGCTCTACAACAGTATTGAGCACTTTCTTCAGTTTTTATTAATTACCATTTCTACCATATATATATATATATATATATATATATATATATATATATATATATGAGAGAGACAGAAACTAGGCCATGCATAACAAGTGATACGGCACACTCATCTCATGTTTAAGTTTAAAGTAGAATTTTTATTGCTTAATGTATCTTATTTACTAGAGATACGTCCACACATATTTATAAGAGACACATTAAGTCCATCAATCAGGCTACCTGTTGGTCTATCACAGTTTATCAAGTTTTAAATAGCATTTTTATCACCAAAAGTTTATGATTGTTTTATTCTAAAATATTTTTTCTCTTCCAAAAGAAAGGTAAATCAATTTGAAATGAATGAATATGGAGTTACTTAAAAAAAAAAAAAATGTCGACTGATTGAAAATAAATCCGATTAGAAAAATTATTTTCTGCGAGCAATTATCTCGGATTAGGTTTTATTGTTCTTAACAACATGGACCAACCTTCAATAAAATGGTTAGTTAGAATGAAATATCAATTTTTCAGAAAACTGGAAAATTTGCCAGTTTTACTTTATTATATAGAAAGAAAAAAAAGAAGATGTTTTCAATCTGTCGCAGCTTAGTATGAAATTCGATGCCCCCCCCCCCTTCAGTCCCGAAAGACAATGGATATCCCCTGTAACGGTAGCTACACGTGCAACTGTGAGGCAAGGGTTGCACAATCCCCAACCACACCTCTCCTGAATCGGCACTGCTTAAGTCCAGTGGCAAGGAGAAATCTAGCACGATTGGAAACAATGCTGAGATAAGCGGAGAGCACATATAGCACCTGAAATTTCCAAATGGTCACCCATTTAGTACTGACCAGGCTCAACGTTGCTTAACTTCGATGATCTAACAGGAACATGTGTGTCAATGTGAATTATGCTGTAGTTTTAAATAGCATAGTATAATTTATATTATTTTTAGATGTGTGCATGCATCTCTAAAAGAGGCTCCATCCGCCCGCTAATGTTTGAAATAACATTTTTATCACTAACCGTTTGGAATGAATGGACGCATCTTCAGAAGATTTCTCATCGCTTTTACATAAAAACAATAATTGAATAAGTATCGAAAATTAAATATTAGAACCTGGTCGCCATGTTGGCTGGCAAATATATTTGAATATTTAATAATTTCTCCAAGATTTTTGATTAGAATTTACCAAATTCTTACCTTTCATTATTAAATTAAAAGTCTGTAATTTTAAATCAATCTCGACTAATAATTATCACAGAAGTCAATACAAGTTACGTATTCGCCCAATTTCGTTCTGCCAATTCTCTGAAAGAATGAAGCTAAAATTATAGATTTTTTCCTTTCAAAGCAAGCGAAAAAGATTTGAACGTTTCTAAAATTATACAGAATTATTCAAGTTTACATATAATCATTTGGAAAGTTTGGAAACTTATTAGGAAATTTTTAAATACCCCCCCTCTCCACACACACACAAATTATCACCCATGGAATACTTAATAAAATTAATAATTATTTCTTCAATCCAACCATATTAACAAATAAACTTTAAAAATGCCAATTTATGTGAATTTGTTCATTTCATAATAGCCATAATATGCACGTTTGCTGGCGCAGTGGAATCGGTGATTGCGTACTTAAACTGACTGGGATTATTCATTTAAAAAGTCAAAACAAACGCACGTGTTGGCATGTAGTTATTAAAACCTAACTTTGCATATCTCTTACTAAATATTATTCTTGAATAGGTAATACACTAAATATACGTCTTTGTGTAAACAAATTTCAATTAACGATTATCAAGTTAGATAAGCAACCTTTGACTAATTCATTACGATTTGCACTCAAGCGGTCAAGTAGGTCTTTCGAAGTTTTAATCTTTAAGAGTCTGATCTTTCGATTTAATAAAACCATCATCGTTGTCATAGCAACCTAAACGAATTCAGGTACCTGTACACAAGTTTACAAACCTCCAACAACAGACATTCACACCTGGAATTTCCAAATGGTCACCCATTATAGTACTGACCAGGCTCAACGTTGCTTAACTTTAATATTTTAATTACAGTTCAAGTTTCATCCTATTAATGTTAAAAATGAACAATTAAAGCTGCATACAATAATATAAGAAAAAACATGTTATGTTTTTCCTTTCGTTTGAAATGCGTGTTGAAACAAACATCTTGGTTGATGGTAAGCCTTTAATTAGGCTACGACCAGTTTTGTATACCTTGATAGTATGCTGCGTGCTGCGTAGAGACTGTACGCTTGATGCAGACTTTTTTTTTTGCAAAGAAATCACCTCTTATCAATGTACGGGGCGCGGCAGAAATATCTCCCACATTTTAAACTTTTACCTATATGTTGCAATGAACGTATGCAAGTGCCAATAATGTTTTCATTTTGCTGATAACTTGCTATTTTATTCCGTTAAGCAATATAGTCTCGTCTGAAGCATATTGTGCTTTTACTGTAGAAACGTTTTTGAAGAATTGTTTTGGTCTGGTTGTTTTGTTTTACGGCATATCAACCCTTTTCAGGTTATTTAATGCCGAATCTGGTGATTTTGAAGATCGATTTTTTAATATAGCATATTTGTTTTTCAAGTCGTATTCTATTTAACCCATAGTTGGGACCCTAACAGGTACTACCACTCCGGGTCAGAGTGAACCTGGGAGCAATGGCAATTAAAGGGTGGCTCCACACTCCCTAAGGCCTGCAAGCTGGGGCCTCACCATCGGATATAGTTTAAGGTCATATCAAGGACCTTGAAAAATGGTGAGCCTGTAACTGTCACATAGAGAGCTTTCCGAATTCATTACAAGTTAGAACGGCATGATGCTATTACAGATAGAAAATCAATAAAGCTCTGGGTACAATTTTCATAACTACAGCTTTCATACTTAAAACAAAACCATCTTGAAGGTCGCAAAAGGCTCGATCGCCAGACAGAATTCGAGCCCTGAGACTTTCTGTTTCATTTAGCTAATAACTTGCCATTTTTTTTTTTCAGGTACCCTCATCAAGTTATATGGTTTGGACTGATGTACATCGTGCTTTTAATGTAGAAATGTTTTTGAAGAATGGTGAATCTGTAACTGCAACGCAGAGAGCTTTCCGAGTTCATTACAAGTTAGAACGGCATGATGCTGTTCCAGATAGAAAATCAATAAAGCTATCGGTGGTAAATTTCAAAGCTACTAGTTCGGCAATTAAAAGAAAGCCACCTGGAGTGCCTCGAAACACTCAAACGCCAGATAATATTCGAGCTGTGAGACTTTCTCTTACTCAGTCTCCTACACGTTCAGCTCACAAACATGCCTTAGCCTTGGGATTTTCTAATCGAACAGTCAGTAGAATTCTGCACATTAATGTGCAGTTCCATCCATACAAATTAATGATTGTTCTGAAACTGCACGAGCGCGACTTGTATTTCTGCCGCATCCTGCACAATAATTAATAGAGTATTTGTGATATAATAATGAATACAAAATCTACATAAATTAAAATATCATATTTAAACGTATTTTATGACCGGGCAACGCCAGACGACCACCACTATATATTGGGTAGAATATATTAATGAATAGAGAATTGGCTCTATAATAATAATAAATACAAAATCTTCATAAATGAAAATATCATATTTAAGCGTATTTTAACTTGTGACCGGGCAATGTCGGGCAGTCAGCTAGTATCATATAAATTTCTTTAAAATTCACACAAAACTTGGGTTAATAGCTCAATAGTGTATACATTTATTTCTCTCTCTCAATAAATATATATATATATATATATATATATATATATATATTAGTGTTGGGACAATTAATCGGCACTGGAATCGGGAATTGGAAAAAGGGTATTGGAATCGGTATCAGAATCGGAAAAATTTGAGCCTATTTTCTGATGCCAAAACCTATTCCATTATCTTTTTTATTTAATTTTGGTTTAAGAACTATCTTCCACTGCTTGTAGTAATAATAAAATAATAAATATTTATTGATTTAAACTTCCAGTAAGACTAAAATCTCTAGATCATCCCCTCACAAGTGTGTTTTTACGTTTGAGAAAATATATGCACATTTAAGATGTGTTTTTACAGAAATCAGGACAAAATAACAATTTTATGGTAAAATATTTAGAGATTTATAAAGAATCAGAATCGGTAATTGTATCGGAATCAGGAAAAATATTGGGATTGTCCCATCACTAATATATGAGGAACGCTACTGGTGAGAAATACATCAGTATTTATTATTAGCTGACACTAAATACTTTACTGTACATAGATTCATCTATTTTAAATCTTCACATGATAACAGTTTTTGGTTATCTAATGAATGGAGAGTTCTTCGCCAAGGAAGATACTTAAACTAGGAAGTTCTCATTCAAGGGAGATAATTTCCAACAAGGTAGATAATCGGTCACATCATCTTATGTTGTTATCTGTTTTTATATCAACTTATTTTGTGGAGTGTATATAATACTGAAAAACAATGCCTCAAAGAATAGATTCATTACATACGACGGTTTATATATCTTTTTAATTGTATTTTCACCCCAAATAAGGAACAGTACCACTTTGATGTAGGGGGCTACTATCTGGGACATAAATTGTAGGGATACTATGTAGGGAGTTGAGAAGTAAAATGTTTGTTTACATTACATTTGAACTTCAGCATGTTAGTACAGTCAGGGAAGCAGGAACTCGGAAAGGAATTCCAAAGTCTATCAATCCTAGAGAAGAAACTATTACAGTAGAAGGCTTTCTGGCATCTGGGGATTTCTACTGTGTAGGGGTGGGATTTTGCTGCTTGTTGGGTTTGTCAGAGGTATTTACGTCGAGGTGCTGCACAGGCTTGTAGTTAGTCGGAACACCTACCATTTAAATACTTGTAAAACAGGCAGAGAGATGCAATATTTCGTCGATGGGACAGAGGTTGAAGCCTAGCTGACAGTTCAGGACCTATTAGGTTGAGGATTCTTTTTTGAACCCTGTCCAGGAGTGAGAGACTAGTAGCAGATGCACCAGCCTAAAACGTGACAACAATACTCTATACGTGGGCGAATGGATGGCCTTGTAAAGGTACAGGATGTTCCCAGGCATAAGTAACTTTCCAGCACGGTAGAGAGAGCCCACCTTCCTCGCAGCATATAAACATTTGTCAACATGTATTTGTTTTGTAAAAATGAATTAGGGAAAGTTTTATTATAGATTTTCATCTGATGAATTAAAAGCACTGATTGACATTTTCACCAGTCGTTTTGCCCTTCAGACAAAAAGGCGATATTTTTTTAAAATCGCTTAAATATTTCAAGCAACTGCGAGAATCTGCACTTACGACTCGTGTTAAGCTGTTTAGAGATTGCAGACATTATTTGATTTCCGAAGCATTTCTCCATCACGAGATTCAATAGATTTAATGCATGCATAATATCGAACATCCTCTAAGTTTGATATCTAGCATTTGATTTTCAATAATTTTTCTTTTTTTTTTCGGGGGGGGGGGACACAAATTGCAAATAATTAAAAGATCCACTAATTACTTATCATAGTTAAAAGTTATTCAGAAGTGAGGCTGTGTTGAATCCGCAGTCTTCTATCGTGACGAGGGCCCTGTTTAAGTGTTTTTGCACAGATACTGTAAACTCAGCTCCTATTTACAATGCCTCCCCACGGGACAGAGTTAGACACCAGGGTTGTTTTTTAACGTGGAGAAAAAGGAACAAAAATGTAAAATTGTCTCAGTCGTGAAGAATTCCTCCTTCATTGACTGAGAACAATTGAAATGCAGCATTTGAAGAACAGATACTACACTTTGATCTGGGGTCAAAACGGTGATTTATTTGCAGATGAACTCTTAGCACTTGTATCGCCTGACTAACCTGACAAGCAGCAAAATCCCACCCCTTTCACTGTAGCGATACCAATAGTTTCTTCCCTCAAACTGCTAGTTTTCTGAATTCCCTCTCATTCTCCCGCTTCCCTGACTGTACTGGTGCAACCAGATCAGGCTGTCGGAAGATGGCTTCCTGTCTCAAATGCACCTACATTAACACCTTTTTGTTTTTTTTTTCGTTTTTTTTTTTAACCTTTTGCACAACTTAATCATGTTCTGCAAAGCCCAAAACAAAAGCAGTCCCCCTTTCCTCCCTCCCCACTCAACCAAACCAAACCAAACTCTACAAATAAATATGTGAAGATATAAAGAGCTTGAAGCATAAAAACTTTTTCCAAAATAACTGGATTTGGCATTGAATAACTCGAAAAGGGTTGATATACCATAAAACAAAAAAAACAAACCAAATAACCCTGACTGTACTAATATATTTGTTTTTTACAAGGGAGTCATAACTTATCAAGGCCTGAAGGCCACTCGAGAATAAGGATTAATGAATGTATGGTAGTAGTTTAGTAATAATTAGTAGTGTAGATTTGGTAGAATTTGGATTATTTAAGGGGACGGCTCAATAAGAACTTGTTTAAAGGCCTGGTTATATCTGACCATGTATTGAGGGCTAGTTATGTCTGATCGCATATGGAGTACTAGCCATGTTTTGAGAGAGTTGCTTCACTTAAAAATAAGGTTAATACGCAGGTGTGTGAATATAATTACGCTTTCTCTAAATGGTCACTGAGACATGAAAAAATATTAGCGAATGGTTCAGTAGACTGATGGTGAGAAGGAGTGAGAGGAATGGATAGATGAGTGAATAAAATGATCCTTTTTTTTTATAAACTAGCGGGGGTACCCGGCGTTGCCCAGGTGTTTGGAAGTGTGTGGTGACCACAAAAAAAAAAGTGTTAGTAGGAAGGCTGGTTCAAACCTGTGACGAACCCATGATGCGAAGGTGGAAAAGAAAGTGAAAGAAGACGTGAATTTTTACCGCTACGCTACAAAGCCATAGGAAGTGGAAAGCGTTCAAATTTAGCGATGTCAATCAAAAAGTTGACTTGCAGAAACGAACGTTGGCTAGAGGCCAGTACAGCTTTCCACCATTTCATTTATTTTTTTCTCTACGATGTTGGGGAAAACCAGCTCCCCACAAAAAGGGAGTGTTCAAATGAATAGCAATTGTCTGATATGAGGGGTTTCCACCAGATTGATCAAAGCTGATTGTTTTCTGGACGTCCCGGCACGAAAGGCCGAGAAGCTGACTTCGCTTTCGATTTAGTTTTGTTTTTATATGAAAAACACAAACAAATACGCGAGAGTAAGGAAGAGCACGAATTTTAAAAAAGTCAATCAAAATAAATGTAGATATAACGTCTCTTCGCAAATCGTAGATATTATAATCTAGGGAGTATATAACCAGTTCTAAGAAATAGTACCCCCCCCCTCCGAGAAGCCTGGCGAAAAAAGCCTTCTCTGAACATACAAAAACGCGTGCATCCATTTTGTCTTTTATATATATGGATTATAGCTAATTAGGCAAATTAAAACAAAATATTTTCCAAAAATAAATCAATCCCAGAACTAATTTTTATTTAAACATGAAATCTATGTCATTAGAGTATGGATGAATAAATGAAATGATCCAGTTTATTATAAATCATAGCAAATTAGAAAATTAAACACAAAATATATTCCAAACATAAATCAATCCCAGAACTAAGTCCACTTTTAAGATGAAATCTGTGTCATTGAAGTATATATGAAAAATAGACTTATGCAAGCAAACGCCGATTGATTCGCATTTAGTATAATAATAGATTAACTCCATATTGGAGAGAGAAAACTAATCAAATATTAAACTCAATAACCAATTTTTTTTAATCGAGTCCGTAAAATATAAAATAGTCTAATAGACTAATTGGCAGAGAAGAAACTAGTTGAATAAAGAAGCTATTAAATTATTATAGGATGGAGGAAATTAGCTTAATAGAAAAACCAATAAAAAACCGCAAATTTTTTATGGAAGATTAAACCAAATCCATTAAAACAAGATGGATGCCTGTGTATTTGGCTCGTTTTTAGCAAGAAAATATTTACGGCAATGTATTCAATTACCAAGTAAATTGTTAATATTTTATTTCTCCAAAACGTCAAACATTGCAGCGAATCTGAGATGGCAATGATTTACAAGTTTCAATATCTGGCTCAAATCTAATAAATGTCTAAAGGAAAGAGAAAAAAAAAACCGAACTAAATAAGGTATCTTCCAAGATAGAAAGAGTTACTTTCCCTTTTAATAACAAAACTAAACAATCAAAAAACATGAGAACAATATTTGTTTTGTGATATAATAAAAAGGTTTCATTTCTCTCTAGGCGTGCATTGAGATCAGCTATAGGAAACATAGGCTCACATATTTTGAAAGTTGATTGCTTCCGATATAAGTTATGAATCTTCTTTTCTTTAAGAAACGTTTATTGCATTTTTACTCTTTAGTTCTACAATCACTATTGCTTAAGTATTTATGGTTAAGTGCTCCCCCATTGTTCTGTTTTATATATGAATATTTTATCTATCTCAAGAAACAATGGATATTCTCTGAAACGGCGATGCCGAGTTGAGAGCAATGGTTCTCAAACTTTTATTACCCATAGACTCCTTTTTCCTTCATTTTTTTCTTGGTGGATCGCTTCATATGTATTGGACATAAGAACACGTTTTGCTTGTAGACCTCTTGAAATATTACATGGCCCCTTATGATCTATGTGGACCCCAGTTGCGAACCACTGGTTTAAAGTGAAGCAACGTTTGAACAATTTCCAACTGCATTTATCCTGACTCAGCATTGCTTTAGCATCCTGAAGTCCAATGTAAACAAATTCTTGCTGAGCCGTGCTCTTAAATAATGAATTCTGACCAGTTTATAATCATCATTATTGTCTTGATGTTGTCAAACTCAATTAAACCTTATCCTCGAGTGGCTTTTGGGTCTTGATAAGTGACGACTCATTTATATAAAAACACAGAAAAAGTCCAGAAGTCTAGTGCCGGGGGGGGGGGGACTGAAAGTAAAGCTGGGATAACTAAATAAACTGCGATAGAATCTCAATATACGGCATAATCACATTGAAACACAGGTTAGATCATCTAAGTTAAGCCTGGTCAGTAATAAATGGGTGACCATTTGGGAATACCAGGTGCTGTATGTGCTCTCTGCTTATTCGAGCATTGTTTTCAGTCGTCCTAGACTTCTTGCAACTGGAATCAGGCAGTACCAACTCAGAAGAGGTGAGGTTTGAGATTGTGCGACCCTAGCTTCACAATTACATGTGCAGTCACACTTACAAGAGACAGAACAGAGTCCATAGAATCTTGTCCATGCTTCCGTTCAGTCTTGAAAGACAAAGAATACCCCTTAGGGGCAGTAGCGCATGTAATTGTGAGGCAAGGGTTGCGCAATCACCAACCACACCTCTCCTGAATCGGCACTGCTTGAATCTAATGGCAAGAAGAAGTGCAGGACGACTGGAAATAATGCCGAGATAAGCGGAGAGCACATACAGCACCTGAAAGTCCCAAATAGTCACCCATTTATTACTGACCAGGTTCAACGTTGCTTAACTTCGGTGATCTAATGGAAACCGGTGTGTCAACGTGATTATGCCGTATATGTTATTCTGTAAATAGCGAGAAGTCACCAAATGGCCATGGATGCAAAAGAAAGAGCTCAATGTAGGATATCCAAAGGCTTTAACATTATGAAAAAAAATAAGAGAACTGTAGTTTGCTTGAAGCATTGTGCATCGTGGATTAAGAGAGATTTATATTTATATTTAAGAAAAATGCTGAAAAGTGGGAGTACATAAAAACTGATTAAAGAAAAAAAAACGACAGTCAATCAATAATGTTCTTTTATCACTTACTAGCAGGCTGTTTCGCATTGCCCAATTGTAAAATACGTTTAAATATGATATTTTAAAATACAAAGATTTCATAGTTATTATTATAGAGCTAGATAATTATATTGTACCCAATATATGAGGCTGAATGTCAGAACTCGGTAAGTGCCACAAACAAAAAACGCAGAAAAATGTTGTTAACGTTTAGTTTGGTGGCTATACTGTGCATTACTCGATTTTTACCAATTTTCCGGTCTGAATTCGACCATAACTACTCTTGTACATGTTAGAGGAGGTTATGGGAAATAAAATGATATACTAACTTGATATTTTGCTGCGATGGCGCTTACCAAGTTATAACATTCAGCACCTCATATAGTAGTGGCCTTCTGGCATGGCTTGGTTGCAAACTATGCTTAAATATGATATTCTAATTCATGCAGCTTTCTGTATTATTATAGAGCTAAAATTCTATTGATTATTATCTTGTACCCAATATATAGTAGTGATTTCAGAAGGTAAAAATTAAAAATATGACTTGGGTGCCATCAGCTAGAATCGAAACCAAAACATGTAAAATTCCAGCTTTATTTGTTACCATCTAGACTATGTCCCTATGCATATAAAAACTTTTAAAAAAATAATGTTGTAAAAGATATAAATAATTTCTTTGTAGCCTGGCCCAAATTTCATCCGTGTTAGTGTAGAAACATTATAAAAGCTGTTCTATCTGATGGTGCGAACATTCAGATGCTCTCACATTGAAAGTTGTGTGTGTGAAAAGAAACCCTGCAGTATAACAAGTACAATTATTCCGCCTGAGATCGGACTGCAACTGTTAAGCAATTATTCATATTTCCATCAAGCTTTGCATAGAAATTGAGGCGCTAATTTACATAACAATGGAAATACTTGGTTGCTGGTCAATCATAATCAATTTGGCTTAAGGTCGTAGTTCTGTAATGTTGATGTCAGTATAAGCTGAACTTACCCTTGCAAAGAAAGAAAGGAAGGCTAGTTTGCCTGCATGCAGGTTTTGGAGAAAGAGTCAACCAGCAGCTTTCAACCTTTTTTTCCTGTTTGGCAACAATGTTTACTGAATATCCCAAAAACAAAAAAAAATAAAAAATTAAAAAAAAATAAATAAATAAATAAAATTATAAAAACACTGAAACATTACCAATTAATAATCCGGATGTCCAGAAGAAACCGTCATACTCTCAAATATACATCGTGTCCAGGTGCAATAAAACCAGAATAGAAAATTTAGGACACTTAAGTTACATGTATGTGGTTTTAAAAATATTTTGATTGTACATGAAGTATTGTTACCACATCGGGTAAAAAAAAAAAAAGTCTAATCGACAGGTACCACCCAGTCTTTCAAGTTTCAATCTCTGTCGCATCACTGCAATTTTGCATTTCTGCACTTGTTTTGCAAGTACTTCCATGAAATGTGATCTGATGAACTTGGGTCCCCTTAATCTAAATACCCTCAATAAACCTGATGAGCAGCAAATTCCCATTCCTTCTACTTCAATAGCTTCTTTCCTGGGACTGCTTTTCTTTTGAATTCCCTACCTGCTCCCTGCACCACTGTGATACAATAACTTCATGACACAGAGTTGGACAATGGTCTTGTGATTACCATATGTTTCGACTGGTCATTCTGTTTCCTTCCACGCCCACGTTGGTTCAAGATCCGTGCAAAGAAGAGATGGTTGCGGTCCAGTCGACGAAGGTGGATATGGTGTTGGAAAAAAGAAAAGTTGCCAAGAAACTAAAAAAAAAAAAAAAATGACGAAAAGCGCTTGTTATAAACAGTAACAAACGTTTACTTACACAATTTTCATGGATGAATTTCAACAAATCGTGATTGGGGGTGAATGTGTTTGACTGGCGGAACAGATTTTTCTTAAGAAATCTTAACGTGAGTTAGGCAGCATCAATGATGGAAAATTCAGTGGCAACGGATTTTGTTCTTTAAACAGCAAAAAAAAAAAAAAAAAAAAAAAAAAAAAAAACGAACCAACTCAATTTTTCGCTTTGGGTATCCCCTATTTATGGGCTCAAATCCTAATGACTAATTAGTCAGCCAATGGGAATTGCCGGCTAATGACTATCGTCGTAACAATCGCCCTGGTTTTTCTCTGATTGGCTTAGATAATCAGCCAATCAGTCGGAGTCATCGGGAAGGGATGTCCAACTACTACTGTGGTTGGCTGATGAATGATTTAAAGTACCAAATTTGTATTCAGTTCCAAGTTACGCCGACCCGAAATGTTTACCAACTTTAAAATATATTTTATTGTTTATAATTTTAAAAATTACTTGATTTTTGGCAGGCCCACACACCTGCAGATTATGTTCTTGCTCGGGTTACAATCTCTTTGTACTTCATGGCTGTGTTTATTACACGTGTTTCTTTAAAAATGTTGGATACTGAAAACGAATTCATTTTTATAATGTTTAATAAAATAATTATCATCATAATTTGATTAATTATTATTTAATTAACTTCGCCAGTCAACTTCGTAAAACTTAAACGAAAGTGTCATACCACTAATTACACAAACATGCTGCAATTTTAATTGAACATTGAAGCAACATTGAGTCTGGTCAGTAATAGATTTGTGACCATTTGGGAATACCAGGCGTATGTGATTGGGTAAATACATAATGTTGACTTAAATTTTAATTTCTTATTCTTTTGTGGAGTACTTTTTAAAACAGTCTTTAAAATACAGAATTTATTATTAAGAAAAACCCTATTTAATGTGTGTAATCGTGTAGGTTCTTTGTAGTTACTTGTTACTTTACAGCATTTATTTAGTTTTTCCTTAAACACGGCCAATCAATACCATCAAGATTAGATGTGGTGTTTTGGCATCTGTGGTTAATAATTTTCACTTCTATCAAAAGTGTCCAGGGAAACGTGTTAACATTTAGATGTGTAAGTCGTGGTAGTATTATATATTTTTTATTATATACTTATATAATTGTTTGCCCTTTCTTATATTGATTTTTAACAATTTCTTTTTGTGTTACTGTATCTATTTTCCCCAGGTGAAACAAGTAATTTATACTAGGTGCAATTGTCGAATGTTTGCAATCAATAATAAATGGTAATTTATAGGATGCATTGAAATAATTGCACGGTAGAAACCTCATTAATGTTCCTATTTACTTGCCACTCCACGAGGGCAGAGGTAGACACAAGGTCGGTTTTTAATGCGCGGGGAAAATTCAGCTCCACAAAAAGGAGCACTCTGAATAGGAACAAAAATAAAAATTGCCTCAGTCTAAAAGGATTTCTCCTACACTGACCGAAGACAGAAAAAGATAAAGTGTAGTATCAAAACAGATACTACACTTTGTTCCTGGCCAAGTTGTTAATGTTTTTCAACCTGTTAATTATTATAGCTTGTTGCATTCAATTATTTATTCACTTCACACCATATTTCTTGGTTTGGGGAATCACTAAAAGAATAAAATATTAAGCTCTCCTGAATTGGGGAAAAGATAAAGAGAAAATAATAGACATTTTGTTAAATATCGAATGACATTTATTTAATCCACAAGGTAGCATCCTCTCGTTCTGTCAGTCATGATTGGATAAAATTCCTAAGTAATTCACAATTGTATTTTGAGTGTCGCTTGCACTGAGGATTCAGTTTTCAACCTTCAGAAGAGTGTAAAAACCTATGGTGCTGTAGATAAAGTACCTGGTAAAGTAACACTCTCTACTAGGTTAAAGGTTTAATCTACTGTGCAGCCGACACTTAAAATACAATTGCGAATTACTTAGGACTTCCACACAGTTCCCTGCGGGGCTTGGCAACAAAGTGTAGTATCTGTTCCGGCAGATACTGCAAGCAAAGACCATTGCCCTTGTGGCAATGAGTTTCTGGTCCATGTAGCTGCAACCCTATATACTAAGAAACTTTCACTATCCAGCTCCCGTTTCCCACCTCTCGAGAGCTCGTCCCCATTCCCCTTCTCCTCCCCCCCCTCTCCACATTAAAAAAACGGTTTCATGCATAATTTGCTCTCGTGAGGAAGCAAATAAATGCAGATAGCATGCTATCTTTATGGATTAACTAAGGGGTTACGTTCGAAATTCCGGACAGATTCCTGAGGTCAGTAGAAAGATTCTTTAATTTGACATAATACATATGTAAAAATTTGGGCATAACATCGACGGAAACGTGGTGAAAATAACACTCAAAATGAGAATAGTAGTTCAAAGAATCCAAATAATACGAATAATCAAACATCATCTCAAAATTTCAGAAACAAACTGGCTTGAATGTTGGATATTTTCAATAAAAAAATGGAAGCACAATGAAAGGAGTATTTTAAGGAGTATTAAGGATCATTTTATGTGGTAATTTTCTTTGTGTTTGTTTGAGATTAGTTAGTATGAAGAAAAGTATGAAGAAAAGAGAGTTTAAACAAAAATAATGGAAATGTAAAAAAAAAAAAAAAAAAAAAAAAAAAAAGAAAGAAACTAGACCAAAAAAGACTTAAAGACATGTGTTATATGGAGCACTGCCGGGGGATCCCAAGTAACATGAACGAATATTATTAAGATCGTTGTTGATGTTAGGAAAATAGAATGTTTAGAAAATAGGTGTCGGGAATTCTAGCGGAAAATGTTAACTTGATAAAACAGAATATTATTCTGACAATTAGGTTTTCATTTGGAAGAGGAATTTGGAATCAAGAGGCCAGTTGGAATGTGGGAACAGTAACAAATGGGTTATGTGAAAACTATCAGGTGATGACATAATAAATTAGAAAGATAATTTTAGATATAGACGTGGAGTTTAGTTAGCTAGGTTGGACAGTTGCGTATGGATTTAAAATGGAGATAAGAGGGGAAAAAAATAAAAATAAAAATGATGAAAATTATTGCTTCACGAGAGAAGAGAGACAGAACCAACAAAAATAAAAAAAATATTGTTATCGCATACGGCTGTATGACTGTGCTCACTATCAAATCAACCGCACAACGAACGTATATCAAACGCTTCCGTCTACATGGCTCAACATGAACAATATCATCGATACGACCCAACACGGTAGCAAACACTTCTGTTGACACAATCAGACAAGATCCTGAACTATTCCGTTAACACGACCCGACACGATTCAAAACAACTTCACTGACACAACCCGATACACAGCTAGAGTAACCACAGCAGTTATTTGCTGAACGGCTCTGCCATCGTCTTTTTGTAGCTCTTGTTTCACTTTCTACCCAACACAACCCTTTTTCACTATAGGTGGATCTCACTAAGACAGTGACACACAATTCTTGAGCGCTTTTACGCATACCCACAAAAAAAAAAGGCATTTCGATATTCTCACCGGCACAAATCAACTACAAAGAGACTGAAATTTATAGCATCAAAAACTCATTGTAAGATTGTAATAATCGTAACTAAGCGAATGTATACCGAAATGACCAGAAAAAGCATTGAGTCACAAAAATTAGGAATTTGGAAGTTCTAGAATTTATTATTATGAGGTGAATAACGTGCAATCAGTGATTTTTCCACTATCAAACTACAATTATATCATTTGTATGGCGTGTTGGTTGTTTTAGTTTTGCGGCATATCAAACCTTTTCAGGTTATTTAATGCCGAATTCAGTTATTTTGAAGAAAAACTTTTTAATAGAATATATTTGTTGTTTTGAAGTCGGTTTCTATTTAACCCATAGTTGGGACCCTAACAGGTACTACCACTCCGGGTCAGAGTGGACCTGGGAGCAATGGCAATTAAAGGGTGGATCTGCACCCCGCAAGCTGGGGTCTCACCACTGGATATAGTTTAAGGTAATATCCAGGACCCCATTTGTATGGCAATTGATAATTCTGAATTATTTGCCCTTTGAGTCTGCAAACCTCTCTCTTCAAAATCCCCCAGTGCAGACTGAAGCCACCATTGACGAACTGATCATCACCATGTCCGAGATATAAAAAGTATCTTCAAAGAATGTGGGCTGATCTTATCTCCTTTCCTTTAACAATTATTAAAACCATTTCAACAACCGATTACCATTGCTAATAGCGCCCTACCTGAGAGTCAAACATTTATACTCCTCGGTCTAATATTTTCAGGAACAAATACACAGAAGATACTGCCAAGGCTGCTGCAAGGAAAGTGGACTCCCTCTAACATGCTAACAAAAACTTCTCGCACCTGACTGTATTCTATACTTTTACAAAGCCATCATCCCCCCCCCCATATCCGCAGGTAATATAATTAGTTATTTTGTCATGGATGCATACATTGTGTTCATTATTTAATTCTACTGTATTCCTCATGTCGTTTATAAATGTATTTGTATGTATTTTTAATAGTTTGAACAGATGAATAGATTTTAACACTAATTTTTAGCAAGAATACGTTGAAAGGTACAACATAGCTATTATTATCCCCGAGTGGCTTCCGGGCCTTGATAAGTGGTGACTCCCATGTAAAAAAAAAATATGTACAAGGTTGTTTCCCAACTTGTACAGTAAGTCCATTCTTACATCTCATTGGATTCTGGGTATCCGTTCATATTCACAGAAGTTTCATATCTGAAGAAGAAAATGTTTTAGGCAAAAACCATCATTCATATAACCGTCCACTTTCACGTAAGCATCCACCAAACATTGGTGAAATAAGTTCAAAGGTCAGTGAATTATGCCCCAACCATCTTTAAAAGAAAGACGAAAATTGTAAAATTGTTGCATTGTGAGATGATTACAGACTCTTGTTTTATATTCCTCTTATTTTCAAATTTCATAGTGCCATCCAAAGGCATGGAGTATTGTTGTCACATCTGGCTTGTCTCTCCCTCTTAGATAAGACCCCCCCCCCAAAAAAAAATCTCTAATCTGATAGATCCCTCATTGCCCACCAAATTTCAGTCCCTGCCTCAGTGCCACAATGGTTGATCCCTGTGCTTGTTTTAAAAGTACTTGGATGGAACTTGCTGCTTTCGTGCCTCAGCTTTTTTTTTTTTTTTTTTTTACTTGGAAGGTTATCGCTTATCAAGGCCCAAAGGCCACTTAAGGATAAGGGTTATGTTAGGCAGAAAGTGAAACAATAAGTCATGATGGAACTTGGGTAGGGTTAGATTACCTAAGAGGACAACTCAATAAGAATTTATTCAAATTAGATTTTAAGACGACCATTTTATAGTTAGTGAGGAAGCAGGTTCACGATATTGTGTTCCACAGACGACCAATTCTGAGAAAGAAACTCTGCTCATGGAATTTTCGTTTAGTTTCAGGCACGGATAAAAAGTGAGGGAAATTGTTAGTGGTTGTGGCAGCTAAGCAAGTATTTGTTTCAAATGCTTTATGGGCAGGTACCATAGATTAGAATTCTGCTCGACATAAATATGCCTACAATCAACTAAATCCCATCTCTTCACTATGGAGATCCCCAAACGCTATGAACACAATACTCCATGCACTGTCGAATTGTGACTTCATAGACGCATAGGATACTGAGAGATGTGAGAACTTTTCTAGACGAGTAGAGGGAGCCTGCCTTCTTTGTAGCAGACTTGCTAGCATCTACTATGTGCTTATTTCAAAAACAAGAATACATGTGACTGTGACGTCATGCCTAAGACTTTTTTTCACGTGAAGTGGGCAAAAAGATTACTTAAGACTTGTTGATTATCAAAGAGGATGGCTCAGCAAGTATTTGTTTACATTAG
>NC_136484.1:41960512-41978012 GCF_053919585.1 Euprymna scolopes
TACTGAACGAGGGAAAAAACGGTGAAGTGTAGTTCACCTTCTGTTTCTCTCCCCCTCTCTCTTCCTCTCTTAATATCTCTCTTTATCCATCTCTCCCTTTCCCTCTCAATCTATCTTTCTCTCTATATCATCTTCTCCATCTCTCTTTGAGCCCCTTTCTCTCTCTAACTCCCTCTATCTCTCTCCCTTCCTCTGTCTCATCCCTCTCTGTTTCTAACTCTCCCCCTCTCTCTGTTTATCTATCAATCCCTTTATCTCTCTATCTCCTTCTCTTTCTCTATTTTCCTCTCACTGTCTCTTTTCTGTCTATATATCTTCCTCTCTATCTGTCCATCTCTAATCCCTCATCCTAAATTAATTACAGTGAATAAGGTATTGTCAAAACATGGATAAATCTTATTTTAGTCACCTAATTTACTGACTGTGAGAATAGAAGTTATTTGGAAATTACTACTTCCTTGAACAGCACCAGAAGTAACTGGTAAAACCTTTCTAATTAAATTGATTTTGGCAGCCATTTGGTAACAAAATGACATAGCCTTAGCCCTTGATGCATGAGGAATACCTGCGACCTTGCTGCCAAGTAGAAGAATTATTTATTCTACTTTAAAACATTCAATTTTTCAAAAATCTCATGTTCGACATCTCCAAAACATCCAATATGGGGAAAAATATTGCAGAAATGCAAACTTATTGTTTAGGATGAATGCACAATGGTACGCAAAAAATCACTTGAGGCTCTTGGTCTATCCTTGCAAGATTCGCGTGGCAATGTCAGACCATTTGGGAATGCAGTAATATTGCTTGCAGGAGATTTCAGAAAAATGTTACCTGTTATTCTTCAATCAACACCAGCAGATGAAATAAATGCTTGCCTCAAATACTCTACTTTTTTGTTCCATGTGAAGACATTAAACTTAACTCAAAATATGCATGTACAGTTGCAGACTGTTCGATCCGCACAAAAACTTTTGCATCACTTGTGGGAAATTAGGTACGAAAAAGTGCCAGCTGATCAGAGTTAAGGGCAAAATTCTTTGACTTTTAACTTCTGTAATTTCTGTTTATTTCATCAAAAGAATAGTTAGTTTAAAAGGCTTTTGCAGATATTCAAATTATAAGAATTCCATTTGCATGAGTGAATGAGCTATTCTTGCAGGTCAATACAAAGATGCCTATGAACTTAACGCTATTATTCAATGTAAAATTCCAAGTGAGGTAGTCAAATACAAATCCATCGACACTGTTGTGAAAGCAGATAAAGTGGTTAATTATCCAACAGTTATATTTGCCATGGATGCCACCGCATGTATTGCAACTGAAATTTGGTGTACTAATTATCATGTTGTGAAATATAAACCAATCCAAGCTTTGCAATGGCACACAGCTTGCAGTAAAAAAAAAATTAACAAACAATATCATAGAAACAACAATCTTAACAGGACCTTTCACAGATGAATATATCTTCATTCCATGCATTCCTATGATTCCACCAGATACATCATTACACTTTAGCGAATTGCACTTTCCAATTTTATTGTCATTTGCAATAACCATCAACAAAGCACAGGGAACAATCTTTACAATTCTGGGCCTTACAGTTACACACTGACTGTTTTTTCACATGGACAATTTATGTTACATATTCAAGAGTCACCAAACCGGAAAATCTCTATATCAGCTAAGAAAATGGAACAACAAAAACTGTACCCATGCAAAATGGAAATTTAAACCTATAAGAAACATGCTTTTTCTCATTTTGGAACTTTTTCCATTGCGCCAATTTGAGCCACAGCAACGCGTGGCAGGGTACAGCTAGTAATATAGTCATATATATATATATAAGGTGTCCAAAAAGTAACTGAAGGGTTAGTCATTTTACCATTAATGATTATTTGTTTTTCTCTATTTCAGATATTTTACAGATAATATTTTGGAAATTAATTATGAATAAGTAAAGCAAGTTGTGAAATTGCTTTCTCCCAAATCAGGGTTCAATTGTTTTGACTCAAAGAGCTTATCGACGACATTTTCATGTAACAAAACAATTTTCTTGTGGGGATATCTTAAACAAAAGAGTCTATGTTAACAAACCTCAAACCTTGCAAAAACTGAAGGAAAACATCAGGAACGAAATAAGGGAATCAAATCGCAATCCAGAGATTCTGCAATCTGTCATGAATAATGTTTTGGAAAGAGCACAGATATGCGAAGCTGAAAATGGACAACATTTAAAAGTCATTAGATTAGAATAAAGAATGATTGAATTTTGGATTTAAAAGAAAACCTCCCAGTGTCTTAGTCAGATTGTGTTAAAACTGCAGTAAGATATAATAAAAAATAAACCCTTCAGTGAATTCTTTTTGGACACCCTATATATATATATATATATATATATATATATATATATATATATATATATATATATATATATAAATCCTTATTAAATTCTCGAGGTCCGATGGTTATGGCATTGAATCTAAGAAATTCGTAATGGTTTCAACTTAGCTAATAAATGAATGAACTTTTCTTAGTCAATGTTCTATACAGTGGAAAGAAATTCCAATCTATTTCATCGATTACATACATTCTATTCGACCAGATAATTCATTCAGTAGCACACACATATATATATAAATATATATATATATATAAATATATATATATTTATATATATAAAAAAAATAAATAAATAAAAATTACAATAAGTTTACCAAGGTAATCAAAGTGGTAAACTTAAAATATATTATAAATATTAAAGAGTTAATATTTACAAGTAAAGTAATCTCAACCAGATGTAAAAGCTCAATAAAACCGAAAAGGAAATAGAGCTTATAATATAATAATTTTTTGTACAGTTTAAAACTATACAAAAAAATTATTTAATTTTTATCATTCGCTAGAAAATTATTTAGTCAGAAAGTCATTTAATAACCTGCAATCACTGCATCAATTTGCTCTCTCGAATTCACTATAGTACTAATGTAATTTAAGCGATCATCAGTTGTTTACCATGAAACACTGTTTCGGGGAATTTACTGTGAAACACTGTTTCGGGGATATATATATATATATATATATATATATATACTCACACACATATAGTAGCTTCCTTCAATCTTGACAGACTATAGATACCCACTGTAAGAGCTCCTGTGCATGGAATTATGTTGTGCAATTTCCAACCACTCTTCTCCTGAATCGCCATTGTTAAATACCAGTGGCAAGTGGAGGTTCAGTTCATGACGATTGGAAACAATGCCGAGATAAACAGAGAGCACATACAGTGCCTAGAATTCAAAAATGGTCACCCATCTTGTACTAGCCAAGCTCAACGTTGCTTAACTATAATTAATTTATATATACACATATGCATACAATATATATATATATATATATAGATACACATATGCATACAATATATATATAGACACACATATGCATACTATATATATATACACACATATGCATACTATATATATATACACACATATGCATACTATATATATACACACATATGCATACTATATATATATATACACACATATGCATACTATATATATATATACACACATATGCATACTATATATATATATACACACATATGCATACTATATATATATACACACACATATGCATACTATATATATACACACATATGCATACTATATATATACACACATATGCATACTATATATATATATATATATATATATATATATATATATATATATATACTCCTATGATTTCGTATTTCTTTTGTGTGTATTGATATTAATATTAAAACCCATCTTTTCTATTTATTTAAAAAGAAAATACAATTTTTTTTATATGTGGGTTGTGGAATTGCATTCACTAGCAAAAGATCTAGCTAATTTGTATATTCTTTTAAACATTCATTTTAATTAATTCCCTATTAGTTGCTTTGGTTTTCTAATGGGATAATCATCTTTAGTTTACTATTACGTGTAATTATATTCATGCAGATATTCTATATCATTTATACTTGCATAGTATTTGCGTAAAATTTTATAGTAAACACAAAATTGTTTCCATATATATTTATGTATACGCATATATTTTTGTTTAACAAATTTTTTCCTACCAAACTCCTCCTAGAGTTTTTGGTCTACAGACATGAAACTTCATATATAAGGTATTTGAATCTATGCAAAACTTTATATTTGGGTTTTAGCCCGGAAAAATCGGTGCAAAAGTGTGAAAATTAAAAAAAAAAATTAAATTTGCCAGATGAAGGTCGAACGCCAGCATTACAAATGCATAACGTAGTAGCTATTGGTTCATATTTAAATTTTTAGCCTTGCAGTAAACATGTTTTCATAGCCCAGTCATTGACAGCAGATGCAAAATAAATCGTGAGCTGAACGTTTTGGTTTTGATTCTCGGTGGTGGCGCATGTATATTTTTTAATACTTTTTAAATCATTACATTGCACCCAATCTATCTATCTATCTATCTATCTCTCTCTCTCTCTATATATATATATATATATATATATATATATAAAATTGAAAATGTCTGTCTGTCGTTTCTCTATGGTAGTTAAGGAAGACTATTATACAGAAAGGCATTTCTTTACATATTCACACTTTTTTATTATATACATATGCACATAACCTTATGAACAGTACATAGGGCCCGAGCAAAGCCGGACGGAACTGCTAGTATATATATATATATGATGATTGCTGCATCTTTCCAGATGATCGCTGTCACATTGAGTTCTCCCAATCTTGTCGTCCATGGCATCTCAGATGACATTGTATTAAAGTGACAACAGCTTGTATGACACGAGTTCCACTCTCTAAGTCTCAGCAACAATAACCCAGTGACAAGCCATTGTAAGATGACTGGTAATTGATTTGACCGCAGATTTTTTGTAAAAGTTGCCCTCTCCTAGAAGGATTGCCTCCACCACGGCTTACAAGAGCTCCTTCTACCCGCTAATGTCATTTACCCATGACTGGGACTTGGGTAGCTGGGCACCAGAGCATGGTCCACAGGCCGGTGGGTCATGAATGCCGCAGTCAACAGGGTCTAAGCTCCTCTAGAGATTTCTGTGAGGGTTACCTCACCCTTAACCTTTGGTTCAAAAATCTTATCCCACAAGGCAGTGGGGATTCAGTTTCTGGCGCTGAACACTCGCCATTCACCAGAGCCCCGTTAGCGTGGCAGAACTCACGACGTGCACGTGGGGATTATTAGATTGGGAGAAGCTATATGTGGCGCTCGAGAATTTGTGTGCTTTTAACACACGCCCACACCAATCCTTGAGCTATATATATATATATATATATATATATATATATATATATATATATATATATATATATATATATATAAAATGATAAGTAAAACCAATATTTTATAATGGTGGTTATTTGTGTTGATATGTTACGTTCGTTTCATGTCTCCTGCAATTTTCTATCTTTATTTTGACAGAGTTTGCTACTCAACATTTTTTTGTAGCATTGATGTGATCCGGCTAATGGCCAGATATCTTTGATCCTTCTGTCTGAACAGCCATCAATGTATGTTTTTTATCATCTATAATTGACAACCAAATCATATCAACGATGAAGAATTATTTCAATTGCTCTTAAAAGATTACATGAGGGTTAAATCATAAATAACAGATAAACGACAAATAACATCTATAATAGCATTTATTTGTTTGTTATGTCGTTGTCAAATATTGAGTGTTTTATTGCATAAAACAGAAAAAGAAATACTATATATATATATATATATACTAGCCTGAGTGCCCGGCGTTGCCTGGGTGTTTGGAGGTGTGTGTCGAGCAAAAAAAAAAAAGTGATAATAGGCAGGCAGGCTTAAACCCGTACCGCGAAGGAAGACAAGAACGTGAAAACAAAAACGTGACGTCTTTGCTGTTGCGTCCATCGCCAAACAGGAAGTGCCGAAGATTTAAATTAAAGCTAGTTACTCGAAAAGAGGGGATGACTTTCGAAAAAAAGCGACCCCTCCCTGTAGAATAGTGATCTTGTCACACCGTGGAAATATTAAAGAAATCTTTAACTATAACGAAAAATATTAGATTACCAGTAGTGTAAAAAAATGTTTTAAAATGAGCCTACTGTAAATTAAAGCAATGAAACATGGAATATGCATAAATTTGTATTTTGACATACACGTCTTCATATATATAATTAATCAATGAAGACCATTAACCTGATATAACACCTACAACACAAAGTTAAAAAAAAAATACGAAATAGAAGTCAGCTGAACCTTTCTCTAAAAAAGCCCTACGATTGGCTAAGGAAAACATAGGAGGGAATAACAAATAATCTGATTGATTAGCTAGAAAACTTAACATCATGTTAAACATCCGATAACATGAATTACATACATTTTAGCTTGCCGGATACTTACGAGGAGGAAACAGTTACAATTTTGTGTAGCTTAATTGACATTTATTTTCATACCTTACTACCTAGATCTACTCATGTATTGAGCACTTTTAAAGTAAATATCGAAAATCGACACATGAAATATCATATCTCCTTAAAACATTTTATGTGGATACATGAAATAATTATATATATATATATATATATATATATATATATATATATATATATATATATATATACAGTTAGGACATTCAAAAAGCCAATTTCGATGCCGAAGATTTATTTATTTTAATTAAAAAATATATAAATCTTTGGCACCGAAATTGGATTTTCAAATGTCTTCAATGTCTTCATATCTGCAATATTTTTAAAATAGAGAAATAATGATCGCTCTCTCTCTCTCTATATATATATACTAGCCGATTTACCCGAGCTTTGCTACGGATATATTTGTATTACACAATACTAATTGGGATTCTTTTAATATTTATGTAATTACAGGTTCAAAACGAAAACTTCTGGGTAAACGACATTTCTTGTACCACTGGTAAAAATGTAAACGAAAGTTCTACATTACGTAGAAAAAAAAACTGTACAGGTCCGTTTTCAGTTTGTGTTGCTCCCAAAAATGTAAATTAGGATTTTTGCAGATAAACTATGCTTGGTTGTGTATATAAAAAGTACCCCATTTTTAATAAAGGAAGGACTTTCACATAAAAATTTGATAAACAAAAGATACGGCAAAAATTGAATTACACTTGTAAATCATATCTAAAAAATAGCACGGTTCGTAAACTGAAGAAGTACTAAACAGATAAAAACACCCGCGTTTTTGTACTTCTGCAATTATTTTTCTTTGAGTGACGCTGAGATATAAAGCGACCCCCCCCCCCGAAAAAAAAAATCCATAATTACGTCGAAACTCCCCCACACAAATATATATTATCAACTAAATCAATTACCCAGACAGGAAAACATAAGATCTTTCTCAAAAGAAAATCGAAGAAAAAAAGTGAAAAAAAACAACAAAAAAACTCGTAGGAATATATCTGATATAAAAAACATTACTTTACCTTGTTTCTTTTTCAAAGTATTATGGAAACGATAATAAAATTCAGACAGTCAAGTGAATAGTTGAAAATGATTTTAAAATCGTCCGTAGGAAATAAATTTTAACCTTTTGGTAAACGTGCTCAACATCTTACAATGAATCGACATTTATAGCCGAGACTTTAATAGAGGGCTAACGATTTAAAATATTTCGTCGAAAAATAAAATCATCCTTAGCCTAATTACTTTTTTTTTATCAATATTTGTAACTTTTACATTTATAGAAAATAAATAATTAAAACAAATCATTTTATCACCATATCTCTCGATTTGGTTAAAAATTATATCCGTTCATAACCGGAAGTGAAATATCAGTGAAAATTACTTAAAATGTGCCAGTTTAGCAAATAGTACAAAATAACTTGAATTAAAAGTATTTAAATAAATTAACTTTAAATAATACTCTTAAATAGAACAATTACATCAATTACATTACTATAATCAGTAATTTTAATTGAGCGAATTATTTAAAAAGATTTTCTTTAATATAATATGCAAATTAGATTAGTTCTATTATGTACATTGCCTTCAATATAGTGTATATATATATTGATCGTGATGCTATTTATTTATATAGAAAATCTTATAGTAAATAAAATTTATATTGATAACCGTTTTCAGCAGGAAGTTTTGTATATATTAATCAAATTGTGAACAAACAAACAAACAGACAGGATTACGGATTTATAGATATACTAGCAAAAGTACCCGTCGTTGACTGGGTTCAAAAACAGCCAACAGAAAATGGACTCTGATTTATGAAAGTATGATAGGTTATGAAAAGGAAGGGTTGTAAAGAGATAGCTTCGAATTTGGGGGTATCAAAACCAAAGCAAAATATGATGAAAGTAAAAATAAAATAGATAAATCCCATAATTTATTATACCATATTTGTTCACACTGAAACACTTATCACAACATTCTGTGGATCTATATTAAAAAAAAATTGTTAAACTTTGTGACATATTTCCATTCTATGGAGGTCAGGTGCGAACGAACACCCCATAATTTTATTATACCATATTTCTTCAAACTGAAACATGATTATCAAAGTATACTTACGCAGATAGATATGAAAAGTCTTTATTAAAGTTTGTGCCTATTTCCATTCTATGGAGGCCAGCCGCGAACGCAGACCCCACAATTTTATTATACCATCCCTATTTAAGTTAAAACATACTTATGTACATCTATATCAAAAACACTTGTAAACGTTTTTTTTTTTTTTTTAATTTTTTATTTCCATACTTTATGGACCAAGCGTGAACGCAGACCCCACAATTTTAATGAACCACCATTCTGCCAGATCAAACATACCGATTCCTGTGTCTTGATATATCTTCTATCATTATATGTAATCAGTTTTTTTAAAATAGTCAACCATATAGGAGCCTATTCGTGACCAGACACACAGACATTCAGCTTTATATTATATATATATTTTAACATGACATTTTGAACTTTTAGACGTAATCCACTACACTAATTTACTCTAATTTTTTTTTTCTCTCATAAAATGTATATATATGTATATATGATATCTAATTTACATAAGGAAACACGTTGCTCTCCCCCATCATTATATATAGCCCCAATCCTCCGACTCTCTCGTCAATGACCATCCCTCTTGAAGAAGCCCGCATAAATCGGGCGAAACGTTGAGTATCCACCTCCATTTTATTTCATATATATATATATATATATATATATATATTAATTAATTATTAATTAATAATTACTACATGCATAAAGTAAATGCATGTAGTAATTATTGATTAATAATTAATATTTAAAATAAAATTTTTAAAAAAAGTAATACGTCCTTAATTGTGGGCGAAGAAAAATTTACACAAAGGGCAAATAACTCCTTTCTTATAATATAAACGCTCAGCGAGCGAAGAAAAAAAGAAAGAAATTAATCGCTAATAAAAAAATAAATAAAAATTAAAAAATCACACACACACACACATATATATATATATATATATATATATATATATATATATATATATATATATATATATATATATATATATATATATTTATATATATACATCGTATCTGCAGGCTAATTTCAAGACATATTGTGTTATTTTATAAAGCAACTCTATTTGGCCGAAAACCAGATCTATTTTCAAGAGAATTCTTAATTGGCTTTATTACAGGTTGTTTTTACATCAACATCAATGACTGCTGCCTAAATCCAGGAAGTGTGGACATTTGGAGATTAAGTGGTCTTTATTCATTGGTGAAGGTCATCATAAGGGACAGGTCAAGCCTCACCCATTTATTTAAGCAGGGTCTTGAGTTAATGCCGTTGGCAACATGGAAATGTTTGGAACTGTTTATAACATTAAGCAGTGGAAGATAGTGTGACTTCCAACACACCATTTTCTCACAAACATTGGGACACCCCTAAATGCACAGGAAACAATCTTGTGATACTCTACACCTGATTCGTGCAATTGTGGAGTATTGATTGAGGGAATGATAATCAGCATTATTATCATTTTAAATCAGATGGTTCCCAACCACTGTGCGGTGGAATGCCACGTAGAGATATTAGCTAGAAGACTTTTGATTTCATTTTGTTTAAGAAAGACATTTGATTTCATTAATCACAACATTGCTCGATTGAAAATCACTGAATTTTTTTTTTTTTTTTTTACAAGGTAGTCACCACTTATCAAGGCCCGGAAGCCACTCGGGGATAAGGGTTATTGTGTGTACAGTACGTTAGGATTGGAGATTTGATAAAGTGTCTTACTTAATGGGTAGGTTCATCAGGAATTTTTTTTATATTGGACTTGAAGACATCTAGGTTGTAGTCAGGTGGGAAACAGGCAACCGGAACAGAGTTCCACAGGCGTGCACTTCTAAGAAAGAAGCTTTGTTCATGGAATCTACGTTTTGATTTTGGCACAGATAAGGAGGAATTACTGTAATTTAAATGTTTCCCTTCATACTACTTGGCTTTTTTGATGGTTTATATTAGTGATGGGACGATATATCGGAATATCATGAGTTTTTCAAAGTATCAGGAAGTAAATAATTCAAACCCGATTTCAATACTAAAACGGTATTGAATTCAGGATACGTTGATTTGTGTGAATAAACATTCTTATATAAATCTTTTTTTGTTTTTCTTCACGATTTTATTGCAAAAGAAAGCTTTACGAGTAGAAAATATTTATGTTTTGTGATAGGTGTGCCGCGAAAATGAAAAATGAACTCGGTGTTTGTTGAGATGGAGTCGATGGATCGATTTTTTTTAATATGCCGTTTTAAGCAAAACAACATTACGTACTTAATTATCATGTCAAAAATAGTAATATATTAAAAAATTGCGAAAATTCATTGAGTAGAACAGCTGCTAATGTGTTTTTATTAAAATAAAATCTATTACTATTGTTGGAAATTTACTTATAGCCCGCAACAAAAAAATAAATAAAAGGATAAAATAAAGGGGGGGGGGGTAAATAAATAAAGTAGAAAGAGATCTTGCTTAAAATGAAGAAAAGATTTTATTTACAAATTATTTCCTTTGCAGGTATTCAAGAACCAAAAACGTCAAGTAACAAAAATAGCACACTTTCATAAAAGCAAACTGGTTCATAAATTATAAACGTCGTTTCAACAAACGACTACTTTTAATAGGAAAATTAAGAAGGAGTACTTCCAACATAACGCACTCAAGACCTGAATAATTTAGACCCGATTTCGATATAAAAACGATTTCTAAATAAACAGTGTGTAAGATCATAAAAAAATCAATTTCAAGCTAATCTAACTTGATGCCGTAATTTTCCAAATGAATATATTTTAACTCTTGTTGATGGTATGAACTGTGAAAACAGTTTTAAACATGATAATTTTTAGTATTAACACACATACACACACACACACACACACACACACACACACATGTCTGCATGTGTATATATATGTTTTGTTAAAATATATTTTTTCAATTACATTTCACTCTTTGAGTATACCGATCCTTCTTGTTTAGAAGCTCAATGTATATTAAAGAAAACAACAGAGCATATATAGTATATTTGGGTAGCATTTTTTCTCTTGTGCACGTTTAATTGGACAGTAGGATAATTCCTGCTTGTTTTTCTTGTGATCTATTTTTTCCCCTTAGTGGGCCAATGTTCGAACATTCTGTTTCTGTGTAAAAAGAAATTTTTTTTTTTTTACACAGTGATCACCACTTATCAAGGCCCGGAAGCCACTCAGGGATAAGGGTTATTGCAAGTACATTACGTTAGTGTGGAGATTTGATGAAGTGTTTACTTAAGGGGGCGGTTCATTAGGAATTTGTTAACATTGGACTTGAAGACATCCAAGTTATAGTCCGGAGGGAAGCAGGCAGATGGAACAGAGTTCCACAGGCGTGCAGTTCTAAGAAAGAAGCTTTGTTCATGGAATCCGCGTTTTGATTTAGGCACAGATATAGAGTGGGGGAAATTTTTCACAGTGGATTCAGCTAGACGGGTGTTTTTCATGAAAGATTGGCGAGGGGGGACCAGAGATTGGAGTTCAGACGAGCACCTGCTATGAAAATAACGATAAAACAAGGATAGGCTCGCAACGTCTCTTCTGTGGGAGAGAGGTTGCAGGGTAGAGAAAAGGGCATCCCCCACTAAGCCACGAAGTCTATTTTGTACTCTGTCAAGGCATGATAGGCTGTTTTTGGCCGCTCCTGCAACAGTATTCCATCCTTGGACGTACTTGGCTTTTATATAGATAGAGAATTGCATCAGTAGTGAGATATCTTCTGGAGCGGTAGAAGGATCCCACCATCTTTTCAGCGACCTTGGCAACAGACTTGATATACGTGTTCCATTTCAGATCAGGAGTAAAGGTCAAACCCAGAAGCTTGTCAAAACACGGGGCCTCACCCAGACGAGAGCCATCCATCATAATTGATGCCAGCTGGGGATCAGAGCGTTGATGATGTAAGGATAGGAGTTTGGTTTTGGATGCATTAAAGGTAACCAGCCACATCTTCCCCCACTGAACCACACGCTCGAGATGCCATAGTCGCGAATGTTTTTGACTTCCATGAGCCGTTTTCACATGACTGATGAATTTTAAAAAATGCGTTTAGTTAATTTATTGAAAAAGTCGATTAAAATCGTTAAAAAACACGTAAGCGTGCATTCCTCATCATACTAAACATGATTGATAGTCGGTTTGTTTATGTGAATGAGTAGGGCTTCCTCATGGTAATCTGCGCTTCCCAATCATGGGAGCACTACTCATTCACATAAACAAACCGACCATCAATCAGGCTCAATATGTGGGGGTCACACTTAAGTGTTTTAAACGATTATAATCGACTTTTTATATTATTAAATAAAAGGAATAATTATAAATACAAAAGTACGGCTGAAGGGGACAAATAAATAAATAAATGAATAAGAAGATGGAGACCTCTTGACATCAGAGGCAGTTTGTGACATGTAAAGATTGTGTTTTGAAGATGTTTTTTTTTCTCCACAGAATTGTCTGAAGTGTTTGCTACAATAAAAAATGCAGTGATAACATATTTTTACTGTTTGCTGAAGATTGCTAACGAAAGAGATCTGTAACATATACTCTTAAGATAAAATAAAAGAACATGTATTTTCAAAATTGTTAATTCAGCTTTAATATACATATTTGTGTGTGTGTGTGTTTTCTTTTGTAAATATTCCACGAGGAATGTTTCTTCAAGTTATATCAGGATTGACAATAATATATAGACAGTACAATACCAAATGCACTACTTTGTCTGATGCTCAATGGTACTCAGATCATATATATATATATATATATATATATATATATATATATACACACACACACACACAAAGTCCAGAGACTTTTTTTCACACACTAGCATGGGTGCCCGGCGTTGCAAGAGTGTTTGGAGGTGTGTGTTCAGCAAAAAAAAAAAGGTGGTGCCGCGAAAGAGAAAAAGAACGGGGGAAAAACGTGACATCTTTGTTGCTACGACCACTGCCAATCCAGAAGTGACGTAGGTTTTAATTAAGGCTAGACAATCGAAAGGAGAGGATGACTTTCGAAAATATCAGCGATAAAAGCGACCCTCCCTATAGAAAAGTGCCTAGTTGAGGGTAAAGATATTAATGTTTTAGCTAATTTTTCGATATTTGTCGTCTGAAAGGTCAAACTTCAAAATGATACTGATCTTGTAAGAATCCGTCGCCTCTGTTGAAAGTTTTAGGCAGACATGCAAACATACATTCATTTATATATTGGTAACTCAAATTTTCGACCCAAACCGATGAAAAAACTTGTCCTATCTCTGAATACCCTTTATGTAAAATTTCAAATGTTTAGACCAGAAATTGTCTGAGTAATTTGGTAGAGACCGCAGAGGTCAATTTTTTTTTAAAACTTTGACCCCTATTATGACCCCTTAACATTTGTTTTGGGTTCAGATTAAGTTATTAAGTAAGATCCACGTCCACGTCACCCATATCTAAAATTTCAAGTGTTTATACCCAAAATTGTCGGAGGAGTTTGGTAGAGTTCTCAAAGGTCAAATCGTTGAACTTTGACCCTTAACAGCCAACTGTCTGGCCGAAAACGGATTACAAAGATTTTCCCAAATCTCCATACCCTGTATATCAAATTTCAAGTCTGTAGACTGAAAATTGACAGAGTTATTGTGTCGGGAAATGTACACAGAAACACACACACACAGACAGACACTTTCATTTTTGTAGGCATATAGACTGATGGAAAATATTCGTCGCGATACATGCTGAATTCATATATTTTCCAAATAAATTTCGAAATATAAAAGTCTAGCATCAAAGTTTAACATTATTCCCTAGAATTATAGCAAGTATTACAACTATTCTTTTAACCTCACCTCGACAGACGAGTTTTAAATTTCTTTCATTCCTTTTTTATGCACATTTTATCTTTCTTTTAATAATATTATTGGAATTCTTTCCCTTTTCCTTGTACCTATTTGTGAATTATTCCACGGAATTCTGCCTTTTGGATTACTTTGGATCATCTTCCAATTACGTGGTTCCCTTGGATTTTACTTGTGCGAATGGAAATTTAACTAACTTTCTTGGATTCTGCATCTTTGGATTTTACCTCATTGGATATTTTACCCTTCACCAGACTGTCCATTCACGTGAAATAACTTTTTCATTCACCCTATTCCCCCTGCTTCACTTTTTGTTATCAAGTAAAATCTATGACTTACTTGTAATTTCATTAAATACATTTGCATGCAAAATCCGATCCCGCATTTTGCTAAATCCAACCCTCTGATGAGAAGGAAAGTATTTCTTCGAAACTCCACCGATTAAGGACTATCCACTTATTTAGTGTTTCCCTTTTTAAAATTTAGTATGTTTTTAACCTTTTTTCAAAGTGTTTTTAACATGCTTTATTAACTACTTGTTCTTTACATATATATATATATATATATATATATATATATATATATATATATATATATATATATATATATGGAAGTGTATCTAAAAGAAAAGTATATATTTATAGATACATAAGTTAAGCTGTACATACCCTTGATCTAACATACCTTAGCAGAAAAAATGCAGGTTCAAATTTTATCACAATATCTACCTGTTTTATGGCAAATTATTATAGGAGTATATATATGATGCAAATAGAACCCACCTGTATATATATATATATATATATCAAAGTTGCCTCAGGACGTATACGAGTATGCAGCGCCCACTAAAAACATAATGGCCGCATTTTTGTATTTATTGCTGGATAAGATCAAAAAGCATTGCCGTGAGATTCGTATTTAGATAAAAAACGTTGATGGAGAATTATATCTGGGCATTTACGTTTTACATACATATATGACTTTTTGGTAGTCTTTACAGGTATATAGGGCATTCAGACACGCAGAAATTTTTAATCGGTTTTCACCTTGAAAAAAAAGGGCTGCTAAGGGGTCAAAATTGAAAATTGGTACTTGGGGGAGTAATCGGATTTTTATTTGTTTGTCAACTGTTTCACGACTGCGCATGCACGAATCGTTCACATTATATTAAGAATAAGTCGATTTGAAGACCCATCAAGCTGGCCCAATGGTTATCGTACTTGACTCATTGTCTTTAGGTTTTGGTTTCAGTCTCAGCTCAAGTATTTTTCTTACTTACAAGAAGTGAACTGTTTAGAAAAAAACATAATACTCGCATGCACATGTCTCAGTTCCTTTCCGCTATTTTTACTAGATTTCTTAAAGGAATTAAACGTTACGTTTAATACCGGGCAACGCAGGGTACATCTATACAAATAAATACATGCCAGTTTTTTTTTTTTTAGATTGGTGTGTTTCTATTTATATATATATTTCAAGGTTTATATGTTCCAGAGGCAAAGTAACCAATGAAGTTTTATGAAGGTTAATACAAGAGTACTCAATACTGACGCAAGTTATACTTTTTATTTGTTTTTATATACGCATGAATGTGTATGTAAAAAAAAGTGTATATATATATATATATATATATATATATATATATATATATATATATATATGAGAGAGAGAGAGAGGAGGAGGAGGAGGAGGACTGGTATATCGTATTTTACTTAGATAGTCAGCTTATAGTTTCAACTAAAATAAAAACGAATCTGGTTGGTTAGTTAGCTAGAATAAACAGTACTTCGATATAAAAGCAATCACAAGCAGTAAATCTGTATTTGTCTAATGATTTCCCGCGAGAATGAAACTTAGATGTTTCTGTGTAACTTACTTGCGATATATAAAATAAATAAAAAATTGGTATTATAGTAAATTTGAGAGTTGATGCAGTGATTGCAGGTGATCAAATGACTTACTGACTAGATGGTTTTTTTTTTTTTTTTTTTTTTTTAATGAATGATAAAAAATAATTTTTTGTGTGGTTTCAAATGTTAAAAACTTCAAAGACTATATATATATATATATATATATATATATATATATATATATATTTTCTTAAAGATCCAACGTTCAACGGAATAGATACACGTATTTACTCATCTGTAAAATGTTGGTCTTCTATTGATTACACGTGGTGTACAATTGTTTCAGCCACCGATATTGGCATACAAGTATATAAAAGTTCATTAAGTATAATTTTAAACAACTGGGCTTTATCAGCGCGTAGAAAAATAAAAAAAAATGCATTAGAAAGAAAAAATGCCGACTACCTAGTACTAGAGAAATCGATGGATTATTGCATTGCAAGGCAAGTGTGTTTAATTCAAAAGTGCAGATAGAGCCCGTTTGATACTTATATATATATATATATATATATATATATATATATATATATATATATAGTGGATAAAAAAAAAATGAATACCCGCTGTGTTAATAAGAAAGCTGAAATTTTGTTTCTACTCTCTGATGAAACTCAGTTGTGAAAAATTATAATTTATGAACTGGGGCTGAAACAATTGTACGCAAGGTGTACCACTGAAAATTAACATTTTGAAAATTAGTAAATACTCGTGTGTCTATTCCTTTTAATGTGGTATCTTTAAGAAAAATATCAGTAGCTCTAGTATCGCTCTATTGAGCTATCTAAAATAGAAGTTTATGTTCTTTATTGATGTCATTACTAGCTAAGTAGTTAAATTACACATATTACTTAAATATTTATTTAAATAATAAATTAATTACAAATAATATGTCCCAAAAATGTGGGAGGCGACTAGAATAACCTCTCCCTTTAAAGCACTCAGGGAGTGAAAAAAAAAAAAAAAAATACCACAGAATCGCTTCTAAAAAAATAAATAAATAAAAAAATTATATATAAGAAAAACTCTTACCGGCTCTCATCTAGAACTGAAAAATACTTGCAAATGTCTAGCTAAACCTATAAGCATGATTAAATAAAAATACAATACCAGATAAACATTGAGGTTTATTTATTATTGAGCACTATTATACCAATAGATGAGACTTTTACTTGATTAATATC